>NC_073401.1:3354566-3523579 GCF_028641065.1 Leucoraja erinaceus | reverse complement strand
AACATAGAAAGTAAGAGAAGGAGTAGGCCCATTCGGCCACTTCGAGCTGCAACACCGTTCAATATGACATGGATGCTCATCCAACCCGTATCCTGTACCTCCTTCTCCCATACACACTGATCCTTTAGCCACAAGGCCGTGATTAACGCCTCTAAATTAGCCAATGAACTGGCAGCAACTACATTCTTGTGGCAGAGCGTTCCGGAGATTCACCAATCTCGTGTGAAAAATGTTCTTTCATCTACGAATGACAGTTAGTGAAGAGTTTGAATAATACGCTGAGGGTCTCTATGGCAACAATGATTTGGAGCCTCGGGCATTTATGAAATAACACGCTGGAACATTCAACGGGGGCTGGGGTTGGGGCTGGGCCTGCTTTTATGGTTAGAAGGGCCTGTTTATTTTTGAAAAAATTAATTTGGTGGGGGGGGCGGGGGGGGGGGGGGGGGGGTTGTAGGATTTGATTAAAAAAAAAAAGTGTACTAAAACACAGGACGAAAAATGGTAATGAGAGCGGGATTACTTAGAAGAAAAGGTCTCTACCGAAAAATGGAAAAGACGTCGGCGATTCTGCGTCCGGTTTCGGAGTTGCGGAGCATCAAAGGAAGAAGAAACGCGGGCCGGAAAGCCGTACATGCAAATGGATCCATTCCGATTGGACGTCCGCGAGCATCGGGCATCGGCAAATTGTGACATCGAACGGCGGGAAACGAATCGAAAGGCAGGCAGCCATCCGAACTGCGGCAGGCGGACTGATTTGAGTTTTATATAATTAACTAGACCAAGTGCAGACGCGTTGGGTCTGTTTCCCCAACAGCGTTTGCGGGGGGAGGGGGGGGGGTGAGGGGGTAAGTAGGGCTGCGGCATCACACTCAAATTAACCACCCACCCCCCAAACTCACAGGTGGGGGGAGCGGGGGGGGGGCTGAGAGAGGGGAGGGAGGAGGGAGGGGAGAGGAGGAGGAGGAAACATGACAGATTTGGGAGGGAAAGGAGAGCGGGGTAGGGGGTGAGAGAGAGGGGGGGTGGGGAGAGAGATGTGCGTGGGGGGAGGGGGGTTGGGGAGGGAGGAGGGAGGAGGGGAGAGGGGGGTGGAGGGAGAGACGGGAAAGAGTGGGGAGTGAGAGGGGAGGATGAGAGGTGGGGGTAGGGGAAGGGGGCGGGTTGGGAGAGAGGGAAGGGGTGGGGGTAGAGAGGGAAGGGGGGAGGTGAGGGAGAGGGGTGAGGGGAGAGAGGGTGAGGAGAGGGAGAGGGGTGAGGAGAGGGAAACATAGAAATTAAGTGCAGTAGTAGGCCATTCGGCCCTTCGAGCCTGCACCGCCATTCAATATGATCATGGCTGATCATCCAACTCAGTATCCCGTACCTGCCTTCTCTCCATACCCCTGATCCCCTTAGCCACAAAGGGCCACATCTAACTCCCTCTTAAATATAGCCAATGAACTGGCCTCAACTAACCTCTGTGGCAGAGAGTTCCAGAGATTCACCACTCTCTGTGTGAAAAAAGTTCTTCTCATCTCGTTTTAAAGGATTTCCCCCTTATCCTTAAGCTGTGACCTCTTGTCCTGGACTTCCCCAACATCGGGAACAATCTTCCTGCATCTAGCCTGTCCAACCCCTTAAGAATTTTGTAAGTTTCTATAAGATCCCCTCTCAGTCTCCTAAATTCTAGAGAGTATAAACCAAGTCTATCCTGTCTTTCTTCATAAGACAGTCCTGACATCCCAGGAATCAGTCTGGTGAACCGTCTCTGCACTCCCTCTATGGCAATAATGTCCTTCCTCAGATTTGGAGACCAAAACTGTACGCAATACTCCAGGTGTGGTCTCACCAAGACCCTGTACACCTGCAGTAGAACCTCCCTGCTCCTATACTCAAATCCTTTTGCAATGAAAGCTAACATACCATGCGATTTATTTATTGGCTGCTGCACCTGCATTCCTACTTTCAATGACTGGTGTACCATGACACCCAGGTCTCGCTGCATCTCCCCCTTTCCCAATTGGCCACCATTTAGATAATAGTCTGCTTTGCCGTTTTTGCCACCAAAATGGATAATCTCACATTTATCCACATTATACTGCATCCGCCAAATATTTGCCCACTCACCCAGCCTATCCAAGTCACCTTGCAGTCTCCTAGCATCCTCCACACAGCTAACACTGCCCCCCAGCTTAGTGTCATCCGCAAACTTGGAGATATTGCCTTCAATTCCCTCATCCAGATCATTAATATATATTGTAAATAGCTGGGGTCCCAGCACTGAGCCTTGCGGTACCCACTAGTCACTGCCTGACATTGCTGATTCTATGGGTGAGATGCCAGTTTTTTTTTTTTTAAATATTGGGAGGTGGGGGGAGAAGGATTTGTTTAAAAATGTGTACATAAATACGACAAAATGTAATCAGGAGTTTCTATAAGATCCTCCCTCAATCTTCTAAAATCTAGCGAGTACAAACCGAATCTATCCAGTCTTTCTTCATATGAAAGTCCTGACATCCCAGGAATCAGTCTGGTGAACTTAACCATATAACCATATAACAATTACAGCACGGAAACAGGCCATCTCGACCCTTCTAGTCCGTGCCGAACACATAATCTCCCCTAGTCCCATATACCTGCACTCAGACCATAACCTTCCATTCCCTTCCCATCCATATAACTATCCAATTTATTTTTAAATGATAAAATCGAACCTGCCTCCACCACTTCCACTGGAAGCTCATTCCACACGGCTACCACTCTCTGAGTAAAGAAGTTGCCCCTCATGTTACCCCTAAACTTCTGTCCCTTAATTCTCAAGTCATGTCCCCTTGTTTGAATCTTCCCTACTCTCAGTGGGAAAAGCTTTTCCACATCAACTCTGTCTATCCCTCTCATCAATTTAAAAACCTCTATCAAGTCCCCCCCTTAACCTTCTGCGCTCCAAAGAATAAAGCCCTAACTTATTCAACCTTTCTCTGTAACTTAGTTGCTGAAACCCAGGCAACATTCTAGTAAATCTCCTCTGTACTCTCTCTATTTTGTTGACATCCTTCCTATAATTAGGCGACCAAAATTGTACACCGTACTCCAGAATTGGCCTCAACGATGCCCTGTACAATTTTAACATTATATCCCAACTTCTATACTCAATGCTCTGATTTATAAAGGCCAGCACACCAAAAGCTTTCTTTACCACCCTATCTACATGAGATTCCACTTTCAGGGAACTGTGCACGGTTATTCCCAGATCCCTCTGTTCACCTGTGTTCTTCAATTCCCTACCATTTACCATGTAATTCCCTACCATTTACCATGTAAGAGGAGAGAGTGGGAGAGTGGGGAGGACGGGGGAGGAAGGGGAAGAGGGAGACCTGGTGGAAGAGGGACAGAGTGGTAGGAAGAGGGACAGGTTGGGGGGGAGAGGGGAAGGGGGTGGGGGAGAGAGAGAGATGGGTGGCAGAGGGAGCGGGGTGAGGAGAGGGAAACAGAGAAACATAGAAAGTAAGAGAGCAGGAGTAGGCCATTCGGCCCTTCGAGCCTGCAACACCGTTCAATATGATCATGGCTGATCATCCAACTCAGTATCCTGTACCTGCCTTCTCTCCATACCCCATGATCCCTTTAGCCACAAGGGCCACATCTAACTCCCTCTTAAATATAGCCAATGAACTGGCCTCAACTACCTTCTGTGGCAGAGAGTTCCAGAGATTCACCACTCTCTGTGTGAAAAATGTTCTTCTCATCTCCGAATGACAGTTAGTGAAGAGTTTGAATAATCGCTGAGCGTTCTCTATGGCAACAATGTATTTGAGCATTGGGCATTATGACATCACACGATGGAACATTCACCAGGGGGCTGGGGTTGGGGCTGGGGCTGCTTTTTTGGGTTAGAAGCCTGTTTATTTTGAAATATGTTGTGGGGGGGGGGGGGGGGGGGGGGTGTAGGATTTGATTAAAAAAGTGTACTTAAACACGACGAACATGTAATGAGGAGCGGATACTTAGAAAGAAAAGCGAAATCTCTACCGAAATGGAAAAGACGTCGGCGATTCTGCGTCCGGTTTCGGAGTTGCGGAGCATCAAAGGAAGAAACGCGGCCGGAAAGCCGTACATGCAAATGGATCCATTCCGATTGGACGTCCGCGAGAATCGGGCATTGTGACATCGCACGGCGGAAACGAATCGAAAGGCGGGAAGGGATCCGTACTGCAGGCGGACGGATGGATTTGAGTTTTATATATTAACTAGACCAAGTGCAGACCCGTTGGGTCTGTTTCCCCAACAGCGTTTGCAGGGGGGGGGGAGTAGGGGCTGCGGCATCACACTCAAATTAACCACCCCCCAAACTCACAGGTGGGGGAAGGAGAACTCACACGTTGGGTGAGAAGAGGGGAGAGGAGGAGGAGGAAACATGACAGATTTGGGAGGGAAAGGAGAGCGGGGTAGGGGGTGTGAGAGAGGGGGGTGGGGAGAGAGATGTTGGGGGGGGGGGGGTTGGGGAGGGAGGGGAGAAAGGGGAGAGGGGTGGAGGGAGAGACGGGAAAGAGTGGGGAGTGAGAGGGAGGATGAGAGAGGGGTAGGGGGGGGGCGGGTGGAGAGAGGGAAAGGGGTGGGGTAGAGAAGGGAAGGGGGTGAGGGAGAGGGGTGAGGGAGAGGGTTGAGGAGAGGGAGAGGGGTGAGGAGAGGGAAACATAGAAATGAAGTGCAGTAGTAGGCCATTCGGCCCTTCGAGCCTGCACCGCCATTCAATATGATCATGGCTGATCATCCAACTCAGTATCCCGTACCTGCCTTCTCTCCATACCCCCTGATCCCCTTAGCCACAAGGGCCACATCTAACTCCCTCTTAAATATAGCCAATGAACTGGCCTCAACTACCCTCTGTGGCAGAGAGTTCCAGAGATTCACCACTCTCTGTGTGAAAAAAGTTCTTCTCATCTCGGTTTTAAAGGATTTCCCCCTTATCCTTAAGCTGTGACCTCTTGTCCTGGACTTCCCCAACATCGGGAACAATCTTCCTGCATCTAGCCTGTCCAACCCCTTAAGAATTTTGTAAGTTTCTATAAGATCCCCTCTCAGTCTCCTAAATTCTAGAGAGTATAAACCAAGTCTATCCAGTCTTTCTTCATAAGACAGTCCTGACATCCCAGGAATCAGTCTGGTGAAACCGTCTCTGCACTCCCTCTATGGCAATAATGTCCTTCCTCAGATTTGGAGACCAAAACTGTACGCAATACTCCAGGTGTGGTCTCACCAAGACCCTGTACAACTGCAGTAGAACCTCCCTGCTCCTATACTCAAATCCTTTTGCAATGAAAGCTAACATACCATTCGCTTTCTTTACTGCCTGCTGCACCTGCATGCCTACCTTCAATGACTGGTGTACCATGACACCCAGGTCTCGCTGCATCTCCCCCTTTCCCAATTGGCCACCATTTAGATAATAGTCTGCTTTGCCGTTTTTGCCACCAAAATGGATAACCTCACATTTATCCACATTATACTGCATCTGCCAAATATTTGCCCACTCACCCAGCCTATCCAAGTCACCTTGCAGTCTCCTAGCATCCTCCACACAGCTAACACTGCCCCCCAGCTTAGTGTCATCCGCAAACTTGGAGATATTGCCTTCAATTCCCTCATCCAGATCATTAATATATATTGTAAATAGCTGGGGTCCCAGCACTGAGCCTTGCGGTACCCCACTAGTCACTGCCTGACATTGCTGATTCTATGGGTGAGATGCCAGTTTTTTTTTTTTTAATATTGGGAGGGGGGGGGAGAAGGATTCGATTAAAAATGTCTACATAAATACGACAAAATGTAATCAGGAGTTTCTATAAGATCCTCCCTCAATCTTCTAAAATCTAGCGAGTACAAGCCGAGTCTATCCAGTTTTTCTTCATATGAAAGTCCTGACATCCCAGGAATCAGTCTGGTGAACCTTAACCATATAACCATATAACAATTACAGCACGGAAACAGGCCATCTCGACCCTTCTAGTCCGTGCCGAACACATAATCTCCCCTAGTCCCATATACCTGCACTCAGACCATAACCTTCCATTCCCTTCCCATCCATATAACTATCCAATTTATTTTTAAATTATAAAAACGAACCTGCCTCCACCACCTTCACTGGAAGCTCATTCCACACGGCTACCACTCTCTGAGTAAAGAAGTTGCCCCTCATGTTACCCCTAAACTTCTGTCCCTTAATTCTCAAGTCATGTCCCCTTGTTTGAATCTTCCCTACTCTCAGTGGGAAAAGCTTTTCCACATCAACTCTGTCTATCCCTCTCATCAATTTAAAAACCTCTATCAAGTCCCCCCTTAACCTTCTGCGCTCCAAAGAATAAAGCCCTAACTTGTTCAACCTTTCTCTGTAACTTAGTTGCTGAAACCCAGGCAACATTCTAGTAAATCTCCTCTGTACTCTCTCTATTTTGTTGACATCCTTCCTATAATTAGGCGACCAAAATTGTACACCGTACTCCAGATTTGACCTCAGCAATGCCTTGTACAATTTTAACATTATATCCCAACTTCTATACTCAATGCTCTGATTTATAAAGGCCAGCACACCAAAAGCTTTCTTTACCACCCTATCTACATGAGATTCCACTTTCAGGGAACTGTGCACGGTTATTCCCAGATCCCTCTGTTCACCTACATTCTTCAATTCCCTACCATTTACCATGTAATTCCCTACCATTTACCATGTAAGAGGAGAGAAGTGGGAGAGTGGGGTGGAAGGGGTAGAGAGACGGGTGGAAGAGGGACAGAGTGGTAGGGGAAGGGGGTAGGGCTAAAGAGGGAAGGGGGTGGGGGAGAGAGAGAGATGGGTGGCAGAGGGAGAGAGGTGAGGAGAGGGAAACAGAGAAACATAGAAAGTAAGAGCAGGAGTAGGCCATTCGGCCCTTCGAGCCTGCAACACCGTTCAATATGATCATGGCTGATCATCCAACTCAGTATCCTGTACCTGCCTTCTCTCCATACCCCCTGATCCCTTTAGCAACAAGGGCCACATCTAACTCCCTCTTAAATATAGCCAATGAACTGGCCTCAACTACCTTCTGTGGCAGAGAGTTCCAGAGATTCACCACTCTCTGTGTGAAAAATGTTCTTCTCATCTCCGAATGACAGTTAGTGAAGAGTTTGAATAATCGCTGAGCGTTCTCTATGGCAACAATGTATTTGAGCATTGGGCATTATGACATCACACGATGGAACGTTCACCAGGGGGCTGGGGCTGGGGCTGGTGCTACTTTTATGGGTTAGAAGCCTGTTTATTTTTGAAATATTGTGGTGTGGGGGGTGTAGGATTTGATTAAAAAAATGTACTTAAACACGACGAAATGTAATGAGGAGCGGATACTTAGAAAGAAAAGCGAAATCTCTACCGAAATGGAAAAGACGTCGGCGATTCTGCGTCCGGTTTCGGAGTTGCGGAGCATCAAAGGAAGAAACGCGGCCGGAAAGCCGTACATGCAAATGGATCCATTCCGATTGGACGTCCGCGAGCATCGGCATTGTGACATCGCACGGCGAAAACGAATCGAAAAGGGGGAAGGGATCCGTACTGCGGCAGGCAGACTGATTTGAGTTTTATATATTAACTAGACCAAGTGCAGACGCGTTGGGTCTGTTTCCCCAACAGCGTTTGCGGGGGGAGGGGGGGGTGAGGGGGAGTAGGGGCTGCGGCATCACACTCAAATTAACCACCCCCCAAACTCACAGGTGGGGGAGGGGGGGGGCTGAGAAGAGGGGAGGGAGGGGGGAGAGGAGGAGGGAGGAAACATGACAGATTTGGGAGGGAAAGGAGAGCGGGGTAGGGGGTGAGAGAGGGGGGTGGGGGAGAGAGATGTGGGGGAGGGGGGTTGGGGAGGGAGGGGAGGAAGGGGAGAGGGGTGGAGGGAGAGACGGGAAAGAGTGGGGAGTGAGAGGGAGGATGAGAGGGGTAGGGGAAGGGGGCGGGTGGAGAGAGGGAAGGGGTGGGGTAGAGAGGGAAGGGGGTGAGGGAGAGGGGTGAGGGAGAGGGTTGAGGAGAGGGAGAGGGGTGAGGAGAGGGAAACATAGAAATGAAGTGCAGTAGTAGGCCATTCGGCCCTTCGAGCCTGCACCGCCATTCAATATGATCATGGCTGATCATCCAACTCAGTATCCCGTACCTGCCTTCTCTCCATACCCCCTGATCCCCTTAGCCACAAGGGCCACATCTAACTCCCTCTTAAATATAGCCAATGAACTGGCCTCAACTACCCTCTGTGGCAGAGAGTTCCAGAGATTCACCACTCTCTGTGTGAAAAAAAAGTTCTTCTCATCTCGGTTTTAAAGCATTTCCCCCTTATCCTTAAGCTGTGACCTCTTGTCCTGGACTTCCCCAACATCGGGAACAATCTTCCTGCATCTAGCCTGTCCAACCCCTTAAGAATTTTGTAAGTTTCTATAAGATCCCCTCTCAGTCTCCTAAATTCTAGAGAGTATAAACCAAGTCTATCCAGTCTTTCTTCATAAGACAGTCCTGACATCCCAGGAATCAGTCTGGTGAACCGTCTCTGCACTCCCTCTATGGCAATAATGTCCTTCCTCAGATTTGGAGACCAAAACTGTACGCAATACTCCAGGTGTGGTCTCACCAAAGACCTGTACAACTGCAGTAGAGAACCTCCCTGCTCCTATACTCAAATCCTTTTGCAATGAAAGCTAACATACCATTCGCTTTCTTTACTGCCTGCTGCACCTGCATGCCTACCTTCAATGACTGGTGTACCATGACACCCAGGTCTCGCTGCATCTCCCCCTTTCCCAATTGGCCACCATTTAGATAATAGTCTGCTTTGCCGTTTTTGCCACCAAAATGGATAACCTCACATTTATCCACATTATACTGCATCTGCCAAATATTTGCCCACTCACCCAGCCTATCCAAGTCACCTTGCAGTCTCCTAGCATCCTCCACACAGCTAACACTGCCCCCCAGCTTAGTGTCATCCGCAAACTTGGAGATATTGCCTTCAATTCCCTCATCCAGATCATTAATATATATTGTAAATAGCTGGGGTCCCAGCACTGAGCCTTGCGGTACCCCACTAGTCACTGCCTGACATTGCTGATTCTATGGGTGAGATGCCAGTTTTTTTTTTTTTAATATTGGGAGGGGGGGGGAGAAGGATTCGATTAAAAATGTCTACATAAATACGACAAAATGTAATCAGGAGTTTCTATAAGATCCTCCCTCAATCTTCTAAAATCTAGCGAGTACAAGCCGAGTCTATCCAGTCTTTCTTCATATGAAAGTCCTGACATCCCAGGAATCAGTCTGGTGAACCTTAACCATATAACCATATAACAATTACAGCACGGAAACAGGCCATCTCGACCCTTCTAGTCCGTGCCGAACACATAATCTCCCCTAGTCCCATATACCTGCACTCAGACCATAACCTTCCATTCCCTTCCCATCCATATAACTATCCAATTTATTTTTAAATTATAAAAACGAACCTGCCTCCACCACCTTCACTGGAAGCTCATTCCACACGGCTACCACTCTCTGAGTAAAGAAGTTGCCCCTCATGTTACCCCTAAACTTCTGTCCCTTAATTCTCAAGTCATGTCCCCTTGTTTGAATCTTCCCTACTCTCAGTGGGAAAAGCTTTTCCACATCAACTCTGTCTATCCCTCTCATCAATTTAAAAACCTCTATCAAGTCCCCCCTTAACCTTCTGCGCTCCAAAGAATAAAGCCCTAACTTGTTCAACCTTTCTCTGTAACTTAGTTGCTGAAACCCAGGCAACATTCTAGTAAATCTCCTCTGTACTCTCTCTATTTTGTTGACATCCTTCCTATAATTAGGCGACCAAAATTGTACACCGTACTCCAGATTTGACCTCACCAATGCCTTGTACAATTTTAACATTATATCCCAACTTCTATACTCAATGCTCTGATTTATAAAGGCCAGCACACCAAAAGCTTTCTTTACCACCCTATCTACATGAGATTCCACTTTCAGGGAACTGTGCACGGTTATTCCCAGATCCCTCTGTTCACCTACATTCTTCAATTCCCTACCATTTACCATGTAATTCCCTACCATTTACCATGTAAGAGGAGAGAAGTGGGAGAGTGGGGAGGAAGGGGTAGAGAGACTGGTGGAAGAGGGACAGAGTGGTAGGGGAAGGGGGTGGGGGAGAGAGAGAGATGGGTGGCAGAGGGAGAGAGGTGAGGAGAGGGAAACAGAGAAACATAGAAAGTAAGAGCAGGAGTAGGCCATTCGGCCCTTCGAGCCTGCAACACCGTTCAATATGATCATGGCTGATCATCCAACTCAGTATCCTGTACCTGCCTTCTCTCCATACCCCCTGATCCCTTTAGCCACAAGGGCCACATCTAACTCCCTCTTAAATATAGCCAATGAACTGGCCTCAACTACCTTCTGTGGCAGAGAGTTCCAGAGATTCACCACTCTCTGTGTGAAAAATGTTCTTCTCATCTCCGAATGACAGTTAGTGAAGAGTTTGAATAATCGCTGAGCGTTCTCTATGGCAACAATGTATTTGAGCATTGGGCATTATGACATCACACGATGGAACGTTCACCAGGGGGCTGGGGCTGGGGCTGGGGCTGCTTCTATGGGTGAGAAGCCTGTTTATTTTTGAAATATTGTGGTGTGGGGGGTGTAGGATTTGATTAAAAAAAGTGTACTTAAACACGACGAAATGTATTGAGGAGCGGATACTTAGAAAGAAAAGCGAAATCTCTACCGAAATGGAAAAGACGTCGGCGATTCTGCGGCCGATTTCGGATTTGCGGAGCATCAAAGGAAAAAACGCGGCCGGAAAGCCGTACATGCAAATGGATCCATTCCGATTGGACGTCCGCGAGCATCGGCATTGTGACATCGCACGGCGGAAACGAATCGAAAGGCAGGGGAGGGGATCCGTACTGCGGCAGGCAGACTGATTTGAGTTTTTATATATTAACTAGACCAAGTGCAGACGCGTTGGGTCTGTTTCCCCAACAGCGTTTTTGGGGGGGGGGAGGGGGGGGGTGAGGGGGAGTAGGGGCTGCGGCATCACACTCAAATTAACCACCCCCCAAACTCACAGGTGGGGGAGGGGGGGGGGGCTGAGAAGAAGAGGGGAGGGAGGGGAGAGGAGGAGGAGGGGAAACATGACAGATTTGGGAGGGAAAGGAGAGCGGGGTAGGGGTGAGAGAGGGGGGGGGGGGGATGAGAGATGTGGGGGGAGGGGGGTTGTGGGAGGGAGGGGAGGAAGGGGAGAGGGGGGGAGGGAGAGACGGGAAAGAGTGGGGGGAGTGAGAGGGAGGATGAGAGGGGTAGGGGAAGGGGGCGGGGGTGGAGAGAGGGAAGGGGTGGGGTAGAGAGGGAAGGGGGTGAGGGAGAGGGGTGAGGGAGAGGGTTGAGGAGAGGGAGAGGGGTGAGGAGAGGGAAACATAGAAATGAAGTGCAGTAGTAGGCCATTCGGCCCTTCGAGCCTGCACCGCCATTCAATATGATCATGGCTGATCATCCAACTCAGTATCCCGTACCTGCCTTCTCTCCATACCCCCTGATCCCCTTAGCCACAAGGGCCACATCTAACTCCCTCTTAAATATAGCCAATGAACTGGCCTCAACTACCCTCTGTGGCAGAGAGTTCCAGAGATTCACCACTCTCTGTGTGAAAAAAAGTTCTTCTCATCTCGGTTTTTAAAGGATTTCCCCCTTATCCTTAAGCTGTGACCTCTTGTCCTGGACTTCCCCAACATCGGGAACAATCTTCCTGCATCTAGCCTGTCCAACCCCTTAAGAATTTTGTAAGTTTCTATAAGATCCCCTCTCAGTCTCCTAAATTCTAGAGAGTATAAACCAAGTCTATCCAGTCTTTCTTCATAAGACAGTCCTGACATCCCAGGAATCAGTCTGGTGAACCGTCTCTGCACTCCCTCTATGGCAATAATGTCCTTCCTCAGATTTGGAGACCAAAACTGTACGCAATACTCCAGGTGTGGTCTCACCAAGACCCTGTACAACTGCAGTAGAACCTCCCTGCTCCTATACTCAAATCCTTTTGCAATGAAAGCTAACATACCATTCGCTTTCTTTACTGCCTGCTGCACCTGCATGCCTACCTTCAATGACTGGTGTACCATGACACCCAGGTCTCGCTGCATCTCCCCCTTTCCCAATTGGCCACCATTTAGATAATAGTCTGCTTTGCCGTTTTTGCCACCAAAATGGATAACCTCACATTTATCCACATTATACTGCATCTGCCAAATATTTGCCCACTCACCCAGCCTATCCAAGTCACCTTGCAGTCTCCTAGCATCCTCCACACAGCTAACACTGCCCCCCAGCTTAGTGTCATCCGCAAACTTGGAGATATTGCCTTCAATTCCCTCATCCAGATCATTAATATATATTGTAAATAGCTGGGGTCCCAGCACTGAGCCTTGCGGTACCCCACTAGTCACTGCCTGACATTGCTGATTCTATGGGTGAGATGCCAGTTTTTTTTTTTTTTTAATATTATTGGGGGGGGGGAGAAGGATTCGATTAAAAATGTCTACATAAATACGACAAAATGTAATCAGGAGTTTCTATAAGATCCTCCCTCAATCTTCTAAAATCTAGCGAGTACAAGCCGAGTCTATCCAGTTTTTCTTCATATGAAAGTCCTGACATCCCAGGAATCAGTCTGGTGAACCTTAACCATATAACCATATAACAATTACAGCACGGAAACAGGCCATCTCGACCCTTCTAGTCCGTGCCGAACACATAATCTCATATACCTGCACTCAGACCATAACCTTCCATTCCCTTTCCCATCCATATAACTATCCAATTTATTTTTAAATTATAAAAACGAACCTGCCTCCACCACCTTCACTGGAAGCTCATTCCACACGGCTACCACTCTCTGAGTAAAGAAGTTGCCCCTCATGTTACCCCTAAACTTCTGTCCCTTAATTCTCAAGTCATGTCCCCTTGTTTGAATCTTCCCTACTCTCAGTGGGAAAAGCTTTTCCACATCAACTCTGTCTATCCCTCTCATCAATTTAAAAACCTCTATCAAGTCCCCCCTTAACCTTCTGCGCTCCAAAGAATAAAGCCCTAACTTGTTCAACCTTTCTCTGTAACTTAGTTGCTGAAACCCAGGCAACATTCTAGTAAATCTCCTCTGTACTCTCTCTATTTTGTTGACATCCTTCCTATAATTAGGCGACCAAAATTGTACACCGTACTCCAGATTTGACCTCACCAATGCCTTGTACAATTTTAACATTATATCCCAACTTCTATACTCAATGCTCTGATTTATAAAGGCCAGCACACCAAAAGCTTTCTTTACCACCCTATCTACATGAGATTCCACTTTCAGGGAACTGTGCACGGTTATTCCCAGATCCCTCTGTTCACCTACATTCTTCAATTCCCTACCATTTACCATGTAATTCCCTACCATTTACCATGTAAGAGGAGAGAAGTGGGAGAGTGGGGAGGAAGGGGTAGAGAGACTGGTGGAAGAGGGACAGAGTGGTAGGGGAAGGGGGTGGGGTAGAGAGGGAAGGGGGTGGGGGGGGGAGAGAGAGAGAGGGGTGGCAGAGGAAGAGGGGTGAGGAGAGGGAAACACAGAAACATAGAAATTAAGAGCAGGAGTAGGCCATTCGGCCCTTCGAGCCTGCAACACCGTTCAATATGATCATGGCTGATCATCCAACTCAGTATCCTGTACCTGCCTTCTCTCCATACCCCCTGATCCCTTTAGCCACAAGGGCCACATCTAACTCCCTCTTAAATATAGCCAATGAACTGGCCTCAACTACCTTCTGTGGCAGAGAGTTCCAGAGATTCACCACTCTCTGTGTGAAAAATGTTCTTCTCATCTCCGAATGACAGTTAGTGAAGAGTTTGAATAATCGCTGAGCGTTCTCTATGGCAACAATGTATTTGAGCATTGGGCATTATGACATCACACGATGGAACATTCACCAGGGGGCTGGGGTTGGGGCTGGGGCTGCTTTTATGGGTTAGAAGCCTGTTTATTTTTGAAATATAGTGGTGGGGGGCGGGGGGGGTGTAGGATTTGATTAAAAAAGTGTACTTAAACACGACGACATGTATTGAGGAGCGGATACTTAGAAAGAAAAGCGAAATCTCTACCGAAATGGAAAAGACGTCGGCGATTCTGCGTCCGGTTTCGGAGTTGCGGAGCGTCAGAGGAAGAAACGCGGCCGGAAAGCCGTACATGCAAATGGATCCATTCCGATTGGACGTCCACGAGCATCGGGCATTGTGACATCGCACGGCGGAAACGAATCGAAAGGCAGGCAGCCATCCGAACTGCGGCAGGCAGACTGATTTGAGTTTTATATATTAACTAGACCAAGTGCAGACGCGTTGGGTCTGTTTCCCCAACAGCGTTGCGGGGGGGGGGGGGGGGTGAGGGGGAGAGTAGGGGCTGCGGCATCACACTCAAATTAACCACCCCCCAAACTCACAGGTGGGGGGGGGGGGGGGGTGAGGTGAGAAGAGGGGAGGGAGGGGGAGGAGGAGGAGGAGGAAACATGACAGATTTGGGAGGGAAAGGAGAGCGGGGTAGGGGGGGGAGAGAGAGGGGGGGGGGGGAGAGAGATGGGGGGGGGAGGGGGGTTGGGGAGGGAGGGGAGGAAGGGGAGGAGAGAGGGGAGGGAGGGGAGAGACGGGAAAGAGTGGGGAGTGAGAGGGAGGATGAGAGGGGTAGGGGAAGGGGGCGGGGGAGAGGGAGGGAGGGGGGGTGGGGTAGAGAGGGAACGGGGGGTGAGGAGAGAGGAGGGGTGAGGGGAGGGAGAGGGTTGAGGAGAGGGAGAGGGGTGAGGAGAGGGAAACATAGAAATGAAGTGCAGTAGTAGGCCATTCGGCCCTTCGAGCCTGCACCGCCATTCAATATGATCATGGCTGATCATCCAACTCAGTATCCCGTACCTGCCTTCTCTCCATACCCCCTGATCCCCTTAGCCACAAGGGCCACATCTAACTCCCTCTTAAATATAGCCAATGAACTGGCCTCAACTACCCTCTGTGGCAGAGAGTTCCAGAGATTCACCACTCTCTGTGTGAAAAAAAGTTCTCATCTCGGTTTTAAAGGATTTCCCCCTTATCCTTAAGCTGTGACCCCTTGTCCTGGACTTCCCTAACATCGGGAACAATCTTCCTGCATCTAGCCTGTCCAACCCCTTAAGAATTTTGTAAGTTTCTATAAGATCCCCTCTCAGTCTCCTAAATTCTAGAGAGTATAAACCAAGTCTATCCAGTCTTTCTTCATAAGACAGTCCTGACATCCCAGGAATCAGTCTGGTGAACCGTCTCTGCACTCCCTCTATGGCAATAATGTCCTTCCTCAGATTTGGAGACCAAAAACTGTACGCAATACTCCAGGTGTGGTCTCACCAAGACCCTGTACAACTGCAGTAGAACCTCCCTGCTCCTATACTCAAATCCTTTTGCAATGAAAGCTAACATACCATTCGCTTTCTTTACTGCCTGCTGCACCTGCATGCCTACCTTCAATGACTGGTGTACCATGACACCCAGGTCTCGCTGCATCTCCCCCTTTCCCAATCGGCCACCATTTAGATAATAGTCTGCTTTGCCGTTTTTGCCACCAAAATGGATAACCTCACATTTATCCACATTATACTGCATCTGCCAAATATTTGCCCACTCACCCAGCCTATCCAAGTCACCTTGCAGTCTCCTAGCATCCTCCACACAGCTAACACTGCCCCCCAGCTTAGTGTCATCCGCAAACTTGGAGATATTGCCTTCAATTCCCTCATCCAGATCATTAATATATATTGTAAATAGCTGGGGTCCCAGCACTGAGCCTTGCGGTACCCCACTAGTCACTGCCTGACATTGCTGATTCTATGGGTGAGATGCCAGTTTTTTTTTTTTTGAAATATTGTGAGGGGGGGGGGGGGGGGGGGAGGATTTGATTAAAAATGTCTACATAAATACGACAAAATGTAATCAGGAGTTTCTATAAGATCCTCCCTCAATCTTCTAAAATCTAGCGAGTACAAGCCGAGTCTATCCAGTCTTTCTTCATATGAAAGTCCTGACATCCCAAGAATCAGTCTGGTGAACCTTAACCATATAACCATATAACCATATAACAATTACAGCACGGAAACAGGCCATCTCGACACTTCTAGTCCGTGCCGAACACGTATTCTCCCCTAGTCCCATATACCTGCACTCAGACCATAATCTTCCATTCCTTTCCCGTCCATATAACTATCCAATTTATTTTTCAATTATAAAAACGAACCTGCCTCCACCACCTTCACTGGAAGCTCATTCCACACAGCCACCACTCTCTGAGTAAAGAAGTTCCCCCTCATGTTACCCCTAAACTTCTGTCCCTTAATTCTCATGTCATGTCCCCTTGTTTGAATCTTCCCTACTCACAGTGGGAAAAGCTTATCCACGTCAACTCTGTCTATCCCTCTCATCATTTTAAAGACCTCTATCAAGTCCCCCCTTAACCTTCTGCGCTCCAAAGAATAAAGCCCTAACTTGTTCAACCTCTCTCTGTAACTTAGTTGCTGAAACCCAGGCAACATTCTAGTAAATCTCCTCTGTACTCTCTCTATTTTGTTGACATCCTTCCTATAATTAGGCGACCAAAATTGTACACCATACTCCAGAATTGGCCTCACCAATGCCTTGTACAATTTTAACAGTACATCCCAACTTCTATACTCAATGCTCTGATTTATAAAGGCCAGCACACCAAAAGCTTTCTTTACCACCCTATCTACATGAGATTCCACTTTCAGGGAACTGTGCACAGTTATTCCCAGATCCCTCTATTCACCTACATTCTTCAATTCCCTACCATTTACCATGTAATTCCCTACCATTTACCATGTAAGAGGAGAGAAGTGGGAGAGTGGGGAGGAAGGGGTAGAGAGACTGGTGGAAGAGGGACAGAGTGGTAGGGGAAGGGGGTGGGGTAGAGAGGGAAGGGGTGTGGGGGAGAGAGAGAGATGGGTGGCAGAGGGAGAGGGGTGAGGAGAGGGAAACAGAGAAACATAGAAATTAAGAGCAGGAGTAGGCCATTCGGCCCTTCGAGCCTGCAACACCGTTCAATATGATCATGGCTGATCATCCAACTCAGTATCCCGTACCTGCCTTCTCTCCATACCCCCTGATCCCTTTAGCCACAAGGGCCACATCTAACTCCCTCTTAAATATAGCCAATGAACTGGCCTCAACTACCTTCTGTGGCAGAGAGTTCCAGAGATTCACCACTCTCTGTGTGAAAAAAGTTCTTCTCATCTCCGAATGACAGTTAGTGAAGAGTTTGAATAATCGCTGAGCGTTCTCTATGGCAACAATGTATTTGAGCATTGGGCATTATGACATCACACGATGGAACGTTCACCAGGGGGCTGGGGTTGGGGCTGGGGCTGCTTTTATGGGTTAGAAGCCTGTTTATTTTTGAAATATAGTGGGGGGGGGGGGGGGGGGGGGGGGGGGGGGGGGGGTGTAGGATTTGATTTGAAAAAAGTGTACTTAAAACACGACGAAATGTAATGAGGAGCGGATACTTAGAAAGAAAAGCGAAATCTCTACCGAAATGGAAAAGACGTCGGCGATTCTGCGTCCGGTTTCGGAGTTGCGGAGCGTCAGAGGAAGAAACGCGGCCGGAAAGCCGTACATGCAAATGGATCCATTCCGATTGGACGTCCACGAGCATCGGGCATTGTGACATCGCACGGCGGGGCGGGAACGAATCGAAAGGCAGGAAGGGATCCGAACTGCGGCAGGCAGACTGATTTGAGTTTTATATATGATACTAGACCAAGTGCAGACCCATTGGGTCTGCTCCCCCAATGGTGTGATCCCCCAACCCAATATTGCACCATGCACCCGTCTCCTCCATTGGAACTGAGCCCGTTCCCAAATGTAAGTTTGCAGCCCTCCCCTGCCTGCTGCAGCAGTGAAAAGTTCAGTGTTCCTCTCTTGCAACTTTGTTTCGAAATGTGTTGGAAGCTGACATGTAAATGGAGAAGCCTATTTATTTTTGAAATACATGGGGGTGGGTGGGGGGGGGGGGGGAAGGATTTGATTAAAAACATGTACTTCAAGACGACGAAATGAAATGAGGGGCGGATACTTAGAAAGAAAAGGGAAATCTCTACCGAAATGGAAAATATCTCGGAGATTGAGCGTCTGGATTGGGCGTGGCAATGAATCAAAGGAAGAAATGCAGCCGGACGCCGTACTGCTGGCGGACGGACTGATTTGAGTTTTATATATATACTAGACCAAGTGCAGCCCCGTTGGGTTTGTTTCCCCAACAGCGTTTGCGGGGGGGGGGGGGAGTAGGGGCTGCGGCATCACACTCAAATTAACCACCCCCCAAACTCACAGGTGGGGGGAGGGGGGGGGGGGGGGGGTTGAGAAGAGGGGAGGGAGGGGAGAGGAGGAGGAGGAAACATGACAGATTTGGGAGGGAAAGGAGAGGGGGGGGTAGGGGGTGAGAGAGGGGATGGGGAGAGAGATGTGGGGGAGGGGGGGATGGGGAGGGGGGGGAGGAGGGGGAGAGGGGTGGAGAGAGACGGTAAAAAGAGGGGGGTGAGAGGGAGGAGGAGAGGGGAGGGGGGGGGGGCGGGTGGAGAGAGGGAAGGGGGTGGGGTAGAGAGGGAAGGGGGGGTGAGGGAGAGAGGGAGAGGGGTGAGGGAGAGGGGTGAGGAGAGGGAGAGGGGTGAAGAGAGGGAAACATAGAAATTAAGTGCAGTAGTAGGCCATTCGGCCCTTCGAGCCTGCACCACCATTCAATATGATCAAGGATGATCATCCAACTCAGTATCCTGTACCTGCCTTCTCTCCATACCCCCTGATCCTTTTAGCCACAAGGGCCACATCTAACTCCCTCTTAAATATAGCCAATGAACTTGCCTCAACTACCTTCTGTGGCAGAGAATTCCAGAGATTCACCACTCTCTGTGTGAAAAATGATTTTCTCATCTCGGTCCTAAAAGATTTCCCCCTTATCCTTAAACTGTGACCCCCTGTTCTGGACTTCCCCAACATCTGGAACAATCTTCCTGCTTCTAGCCTGTCCAACCCCTTAAGAATTTTGTAAGTTTCTATAAGATCCCCCCTCAATCTTCTAAAATCTAGCGAGTACAAGCCAAGTCTATCCAGTCTTTCTTCATTTGAAAGTCCTGACATCCCAGGAATCAGTCTGTTGTGTACTCCCTCTATGGTCTGTTTCCCCAACGGCGTTTGGGGGGGGGGGGGGGGGGGGGGGGGGAGGAAACGGGAGAGGGGAGGGAGGAGGAGGAAACGGGATAGATTTGGGAGGGAAAGGAGAGCGGGGGAGGGGAGATGGGGAGGGAGGGGGGCAGGGTGGGATGGGGGGAGGGGTGGATGGAAAGAGGGGAAAGAGTGGGGAGGGAGGAGGAGAGGGGTAGCGGGAGTGATGGAAGAGGGACAGAGGGATAGGGGAAGGGTGTGGGGGGAGAGAAGGTAGGGGGTGGGGGTAGAGAGGGAAGGGGGGTGGGGGAGAGAGGGATGGGGAGAGGGGGAGGAGGAGAGGGGGAGGAGAGAGTGGGAGAGAAGTGGAAGAGAAGTGGGGAGGGAGGGAGGGGTAGAGGGGGTAGCGGGTGTGGTAGAAGAGGGCACAGAGGGGTAGGGGGAAGGGGGGTGGTGGTAGAGAGGGAAGGGGGTGGTGGTAGAGAGGGAAGGGGGTGGTGGTAGAGAGGGAAGGGGGGTGGGGGAGAGAGAGATGGGTGGCAGAGGGAGAGGGGTGAGGAGAGGGACACATAGAAACATAGAAATTAAGTGCAGTAGTAGGCCACTCGGCCCTTCGAGCCTGCACCATTCTCCATTCAATATGATCACGGCTGATAGAAACATAGAAACATAGAAATTAGGTGCAGGAGTAGGCCATTCGGCCCTTCGAGCCTGCACCGCCATTCAATATGATCATGGCTGATCATCCAACTCAGGATCCCGTACCTGCTTCTCGCCATACCCCCTGATCCCCTTAGCCACAAGGGCCACATCTAACTCCCTCTTAAATATAGCCAATGAACTGGCCTCAACTACCCTCTGTGGCAGAGAGTTCCAGAGATTCACCACTCTCTGTGTGAAAAAAGTTCTTCTCATCTCGGTGTTAAAGGATTTACCCCTTATCCTTAAGCTGTGACCCCTTGTCCTGGACTTCCCTAACATCGGGAACAATCTTCCTGCATCTAGCCTGTCCAACCCCTTAAGAATTTTGTACGTTTCTATAAGATCCCCTCTCAGTCTCCTAAATTCTAGAGAGTATAAACCAAGTCTATCCAGTCTTTCTTCATAAGACAGTCCTGACATCCCAGGAATCAGTCTGGTGAACCGTCTCTGCACTACCTGTATGGCAATAATGTCCTTCCTCAGATTTGGAGACCAAAACTGTACGCAATACTCCAGGTGAGGCCCACAACTGCAGTAGAACCTCCCTGCTCCTATACGCAAATCCTTTTGCAATGAAAGCTAACATACCATTTGCTTTCTTTACTGCCTGCTGCACCTGCATGCCTACCTTCAATGACTGGTGTACCATGACACCCAGGTCTCGCTGCATCTCCCCCTTTCCCAATCGGCCACCATTTAGATAATAGTCTGCTTTCCTGTTTTTGCCACCAAAATGGATAACCTCACATTTATCCACATTATACTGCATCTGCCAAACATTGCCCACTCACCCAGCCTATCCAAGTCACCTTGCAGTCTCCTAGCATCCTCCTCATAGCTAACACTGCCCCCCAGCTTAGTGTCATCCGCAAACTTGGAGATATTGCCTTCAATTCCCTCCAGATCATTACCTCCAGATCATTAATATATATTGTAAATAGCTGGGGTCCCAGCACTGAGCCTTGCGGTACCCCACTAGTCACTGCCTGACATTGCTGATTCTATGGGTGAGATGCCAGTTTTTTTTTTTTTAATATTGGGAGGGGGGGGGAGAAGGATTCGATTAAAAATGTCTACATAAATACGACAAAATGTAATCAGGAGTTTCTATAAGATCCTCCCTCAATCTTCTAAAATCTAGCGAGTACAAGCCGAGTCTATCCAGTCTTTCTTCATATGAAAGTCCTGACATCCCAGGAATCAGTCTGGTGAACCTTAACCATATAACCATATAACAATTACAGCACGGAAACAGGCCATCTCGACCCTTCTAGTCCGTGCCGAACACATATTCTCCCCTAGTCCCACATACCTGCACTCAGAACATAACCTTCCATTCCTTTCCCGTCCATATAACTATCCAATTTATTTTTAAATTATAAAAACGAACCTGCCTCCACCACCTTCACTGGAAGCTCATTCCACACAGCTACCACTCTCTGAGTAAAGAAGTTCCCCCTCATGTTACACCTAAACTTCAGTCCCTTAATTCTCAAGTAATGTCCCCTTGTTTGAATCTTCCCTCCTCTCAGTGGGAAAAGCTATCCACGTCAACTCTGTCTATCCCTCTCATCATTTTAAAGACCTCTATCAAGTCCCCCCTTAACCTTCTGCGCTCAAAAGAATAAAGCCCTAACTTGTTCCACCTTTCTCTGTAACTTAGTTGCTGAAACCCAGGCAACATTCTAGTAAATCTCCTCTGTACTCTCTCTATTTTGTTGACATCCTTCCTATAATTAGGCGACCAAAATTGTACACCATACTCCAGAATTGGCCTCACCAATGCCTTGTACAATTTTAACATTACATCCCAACTTCTATACTCAATGCTCTGATTTATAAAGGCCAGCACACCAAAAGCTTTCTTTACCACCCTATCTATATGAGATTCCACTTTCAGGGAACTGTGCACAGTTATTCCCAGATCTCTCTGTTCACCTACATTCTTCAATTCCCTACCATTTACCATGTACTTCCCTACCATTTACCATGTAATTCCCTACCATTTACCATGTAAGAGGAGAGAAGTGGGAGAGTGGGGAGGAAGGGGTAGAGAGACTGGTGGAAGAGGGACAGAGTGGTAGGGGAAGGGGGTGGGGTAGAGAGGGAAGGGGGTGGGGGAGAGAGAGATGGGTGGCAGAGGGAGAGGGGTGAGGAGAGGGAAACAGAGAAACATAGAAATTAAGAGCAGGAGTAGGCCATTCGGCCCTTCGAGCCTGCACCATTCGCCATTCAATATGATCACGGCTGATCATCCAACTCAGTATCCCGTACCTGCCTTCTCTCCATACTCCCTGATCCCTTTAGCCACAAGGGCCGCATCTAACTCCCTCTTAAATATAGCCAATGAACAGGCCTCAACTTCCTTCTGTGGCAGAGAGTTCCAGAGATTCACCACTCTCTGTGTGTGAAAAAATGTTCTTCTCATCTCCGAATGACAGTTAGTGAAGAATTTGAATAATCGCTGAGCGTTCTCTATGGCAACAATGTATTTGAGCATCGGGCATTGTGACATCACACGATGGAACGTTCACCATGGGCTGGTGCTGCTTGTGTGGGTGAGAATCCAGTTTATTTTTGAAATATTGAGGTGGTGGATCGGGGGGGGGGGGGGGGGGGGGGGGGATGAAGGATTTGATTAAAAAAGTGTACTCAAACACGACAAAATGTAATGAGGAGCGGATACTTAGAAAGAAAAGCGAAATCTCTACCGAAATGGAAAAGACGTCGGCGATTCTGCGTCCGGATTCGGAGTTGCGGAGAATCAAAGGAAGAAACGCGGCCGGAAAGCCGTACATGCAAATGGATCCATTCCGATTGGACGTCCGCGAGCATCGGGCATTGTGACATCGCACGGCGGGAACGAATTGAAAGGCGGGAAGGGATCCGAACTGCGGCAGGCAGACTGATTTGAGTTTTATATAATAGATAGATAGATAGATAGATAGATAGATAGATAGATAGATAGATAGATAGATAGATAGATAGATAGATAGATAGATAGATAGATAGATAGATAGATAGATAGATACCTAAACTGTGGTGCAAATTTATTTGAATGTTTTTAGCTTCATGGGTAAGATCAGCATTTATTGTTTATCCCTAATTGCCCTCAAAAGATTATGGCGTGACATCTTCATGAACTGCGACTGTCTTTGCGTTGAAGGTGTTTGCACAATGCTAATGGGTAAGGATGTAGGATATAGACCCGGTGACAATGAAGAAACAGTTGTAATTCCAAGGCAGAACCAGATGTGACGCAGTCATGCAATAAAACATGTGCCCTTACCAGCCATGACATATTAATGCAATTTTCCAGCATACTTTCCACTTGTCATGCTGGTCGAGATGTTGTTGCCTTTGCGTGGCAATACATGAAACCCCAGCATCCACTGACACAGCTTACATTGTGCTGGTGATTCAAGCTGACTTGATTAGGAAAGAAATGCAGTTGCTGGAAAAATCGAACACACAAAAAGCTGGAGAAACTCAGCGGGTGAGGCAGCATCGATGGAGCGAAGGAATGGGTGACGTTTCGGGTCAAGACCCTTCTTCAGACTGATGTGTGGGTGGGTGGGAAGAAGAAAGGAAAAGGCGGAGACGGTATGGTTGTGGGGGAACTGGGAAGGGGAGGGGAAGGAGGGAGAAAGCAAGGAGTATCTGAAATTGGAGAAGTCAATGTTCATACCGCTGGGGTGTAAACTACCCAAGCGAAATATGAGGTGCTGCTCCTCCAATTTGCTGTGGGACTCACTCTGGCCATGGAGGTGGCCCAGAGCAGAAAGGTCTGATTCGGAGTGGAGAGGGGGAGTTGAATTGCTGATCCACCGAGAGATCATGTTGGTTAATGCGAACTGAGCAGAGGTGTTGGGCGAAGCGATGTAGAGCAGTTAACACCTAGAACACTGGATGCAATAGATGAGGTTGGAGGAGGTGCATGTGAAGGCAGAGGTTCATGGAGCTCTGAGACTTCCCTGTGGACTTAATGCATGAGCTATGCAAAGTGGTATCCTAATCTGGTTTGGTTTCTCCAAAATGAAGGAGACCCCATTGTGCACATTGAATGCACACTTGATGGGAAGAAAAAATGAATCACTGCTTCAATATCGAGGACTGTTGGGTAGAGGGTAGGGTAAAGGGAAGAGGTTGTAGAACAGATGTGGCATCTTCTGCACGTGTGGGAAAGTGCCGTAAAAAGTGGATTGATTGGTGGAGATGAAAGAGTTAAGGCGTGGATTTATGATGGGAATGGCTTTGAAATGCTAAGATGGAAAAAGAAGGAATGTTGAAGCTGGAAGAATTGTGAAGAATGATCCGTTGAAGAGCATGGAAGATGGTAAGATCAGTGTGGAGAATACTAATATGCAAAGGCAGTTTAAGATTAAGGACAAGGTGGTTTTGGAGCACTTGAAGACCATTAAGGTTGATAAATCTCTGGGACCTCATGAGATCCATGAACAGGTTATTGAGAGAGGAAAGTAAGGAGATTGCAGGAGACTTGACAAAGAACTTTGTGTCTTCTCTGGCCACAGGCGAGGTCTAGGTGGACTGGAACATGGCTAATATTGTTTGTTCATTTAAGAAGGGAAGTGGAGAGAATCCAGAGAATTATGGGCTGGTGACCCTCGCCTTATTGGTCTATTGGAGACGATTATTCAAGATAGAATTTATTTCCATTTGGAAGAAAATGGGTTAATTAAGGACAGTGAGCATAGCTTTGTACATGCAGGTCATGTTTTACTGATTTGATTCAAATTTGTGAGGAGGTGATTGATGAGGGTAGAGTGTTGGATGTTGTGTACATGGATTTTAGTAAGGCATTTGATAATATCTCCCATGGTAGGCTGATCCAGAAGATGTGCTGGATTAACAGTGGCTTGGTCATAGAGTCATCTGCAAACTTACCAACCAACCTGTCTACGTTTACTTCTGTGTCATTTTTTAAAATATATAAACATAGAAGGTTTGGCCAACAAAAATTCTGGAGAAACTCAGCGGGTGAGGCAGCATCTATGGAGCGAAGGAATAGGTGATGTTTCGAATGTAAAAGTGAAATCTGAGTGAAATCTCAGTGAAAGGCACTTTTTCTGGACTTTTCCTGGCCTGGCACGGGCCTTTTGGGACAAAATGCTCCTCCTGGGCTAATACGGGCATTTTGGGCAAAAAGGGACTGGTTTCTCGGCCAGTAGGGGCCTTGTGGGCCAAGATTAGTGGTTTCAGGCAGACCAAACAAATCATTTCCATTTCCATTTCAAGCACAGGGCAGGCCAAACAACTCATGGCAATGTTAATTCATTTCCATTTCCAGTTTGCATTGCAGTGTCAAGCACAGGGCAGGCCAAACAACTCGTGGCATTGTCATTTCATTTCCATTTTGCATTGCAGTCTCAAGCAGAGGGCAGGCCAAACAACTCGTGGCATTGTAATTTCATTTCCATTATGTATTGCAGTCTCAAGTACAGGGCAGGCCAAACAACTCGTGGCATTGTCATTTCATTTCCATTTTGCATTGCTGCCTCAAGCACAGGGCAGGCCAAACAACTCATGGCATTGTCTTTTCATTTCCATTTTGCATTGCAGCCTCAAGCACAGGGCAGGCCAAGCAACTCATGACATTGTCATTTCATTTTCATCTTGCATTGCAGTCTCAAGCACAGGGCAGGCCAAACAACTCATGGCATTGTCATTAATGGCTAACAAATCATTTATTGCAAGTACATTGCAGACTCACAGTTCAGTTGATTCACAGATTAGAATCACAGTTGTGGTCTCCCCCTCGTGATCTTCCAGTGACTGACTCGCGTCCAGGCACCCAGGGTTTTATAGTCCTGCCCACTCCACACCCCCTCCCCGGAAAGGGTGTTACCTTCATCATGGTGATTAACAGGCGAGCCGATCAATCAGCTGATCTCAAGATTTTTTAAACACTCATAACTTTTTTTTTTCATCAATCGGAAAAGTCCTCAGGCCTGTCTCAGCGGAGGAGGCCTGTGAGTAAGATGGCCAAAAATCATAGCGATATAGTGCAGCGTTTTTTCTAAAATCAATATACAACGCAGACAGGAAGTGGTCAAGATGAGACTTTTAGTTATATAGATATAAGTAAAAAGGCATAGTGTATGCTTGCTTTCATAGGTCATGGCATTGAGAATAAAAGTCCACAAATCATGATGCAATTTTATAGGACTTTAGTGACATGCCACTTTGGAGTATTGCATGCAGTTCTGGTCATCCCATTATGCCTTGCAGCGCCTGAGACCTGGGTTCAATCCTGACTATGGATGCTGTCTGTATGGAGTTTGTATGTACCCTCTGTGGTTTTGTGGGTTTTCTTCGGGTGTTCCGGATTCCTCCCACTCCCCAGAGATGTGCAGGTTTGTGGGTTAATTGGCTTTGGTAAGATTGTAAACATTGTCCCTAGTGTGAAGGATAGTGCTAGTGTTCAGGCTGAATGCTGGTCGGTGCTGACTCAGTGGATTGAAGGGCATGTTTCATCGCTGTATCTCCCAAGTCTAAAGTCTAAATCATAGATAGGGTGGACGGTCAGAATTTTTCTTTCAGGATGGAAATATCTAATACTAGAGGGCAAAGTTTAAAGGTTACTAGACCAAGTGCAGACCCTTTGGGTCTGTTCCCGCAACGCATGGTTGCAACGGAGGGCGGTCTGACGTCCTGACGTCATGGCACAATGCCACACGTTAGGCGTACGCCGTCAATACGCTGCGTACGCCGTCATGACGCTACGTACGTCGAGATGCTGCGTACGACGTCGAGATGCTGCGTATGCCCTCAATGCGCCTGCGGTCCGACAGGCCATTGACGCGCAGGATTATCGGAGAGTGCAAGCTAGCGAGGCCGGCGAAAAGTAGCGGGGGAAGCAGGCGATCTTTGGCTTCGGCCAGCGGGACAGGGCCGGGGGAGGGGGGGGGGGGGGGGGGAGTGGAGGAAGTGAAATCGCTAGCGAAATGGGAAAAGTGAGCGTTTGTGTAGGGGGGGGGAAGAGGATTTTATAAAAAATATGTACAGAAAAATTACGAATTTTGATGAGGTGCGGATGAGTGAAATCGTTAGCGAAATGGTAAAAATCTAGACGTTTTTGCGTGTGGTTTTGTCGAAGTAACGAATCAAAGGGCAAAAAAAGGACGTACACACACAGTTTTAAAAGTATACTAGATGAAGGGAAGGGGGTTGGGGAGAGAGAGGGATGGGGGGGGGGGGAGGAGGGAGGAGGAGAGGGAAAGGGGAGGGAGATGGAGGGGGAGTAGAGAGAGAGGGATGGTGGGGGGATAGGTGTGGGGGGGGGGAGGAGGGAGATGGGGTAGTAGAGGGAGGGGGAAAGAGTGTGGAGGGAGGGGGAGAGGGGTGATGGGAGAGAGGGGAAATAGTGGGGAGGGAGAGTGGCAGGGGGAGGGGTAGGGACAGTCCATTTGTTCCCCATTCCCTATCACCCCCAATCCACTTTCTCTATACCCACACACATGATGACGCGCTTCGTCACAGGCTGCAGGGGTGGGGGGGAGGGGCTGATGCTGGGGCTGCTGCAAAGGCATATGTAAATGATCCATTCCGATTGGACATCTGTGAGCATTGGGCAGTGTGACATCACACGATGGAACATTCACCAACATTCTATGGGTGAGAGCTGGTTTTTATTTTTTATTTTTGGCGAGGGGGTGGGGGGGAAGAAGGATTTTATTAAAAATAATACATAAACACGACAAAATTTAATCAGGAGTGGATACTTGGAATGAAAAGTGAAATCTCTACTAAATGGAAAAAATCTCGGCGTTTCTGGGTCTGACGTTGGCGTAGCAATGAATGAAAGGCTGGCAGCCGCGTCAGAAACACACACAGCCAGCCGGCCAGCCAGCTACAGAGTTTTATATTATAGCTAGACCAAGTGCAGACCCGTTGGGTCTGTTTCCCCAACGCGCGTTTGCTGGGGAGGGGTGGGGGAGGCTGCGGCATCACTCTCACACTAACCACCCCCCAAACACACAGGTGGGGGGACGGGGAGACAGGGTGGGCAGAGGAGAGGGAGAGGAGGAAACGGGAGATTTGGAAGGGAGAGCGGGGTAGGGAGAGAGAGGCGGATGGGAAGGGGGAGGAGAGTGGGGAGTGGGAGGAGAGTGGGGAGGGCAGGAAGGGGGGGAGAGGAGTAGGAAAGGGGTAGCGTGGAGTGGTGCAAGAGAGAGAGGGGAGGGGGGTGGGGTGGGGGGGGGGAGAGGGGGGGTGAAGAGGGGATGGGGGAGGGGGGGGGGGAGTGTCATACAGCCCAGAAACTGGTCTTTTAACTTAGCTTTCCCAAGGCGACCAAGGTGCCCCATCTTCTCGAGTCCGACCTGCCCATGTTTGGCGCAAATACCTCTCAACATTTCCAACCCATGTCACCGTCCAAATGTCTTTTAAACATGAATAGACCAGGTGCGGACCCATTGGGCTCAGCCTCCCAAGGCAATATTCCACCACTGACCCATAGCCCCCAACTGCGCAGGAGTGGCTGACGGGTTATCCTATTAAATCTTTCCCCTCAAAGCTTTAGAAAACCTTTAGAAAGGAGATGAGGAGGAATTTGTTTAGTAAGAAGTTGGTGAATCTGTGGAATTCATTGGCCTAGAAGGCTGTGGATATTTTTAAGGCGGAGATTGATAGATTCTAGATTAGTACTGGTGTCGGGGGTTATGGGGAGAAGGCAGGAGAATTACAAATTACCCGGTACCACCTTCCGGTGTCTGAACTGTCAAATATAAAAGACACAATTCAATTATCATCCACTCATGTTTTATTTTAGAGTCAAAAGCAAGGTGGTTGCCATGACAGGAACTGTGAACACAACAATACTATTGACATTAGTCACAAGGATGTGCACATTTGTTAAAATTGCAATACTGTTCAGAAACTTGCAATTTTTTTACTTTCCAGCTAACTGGTCATAAAGTTTTGGCACATAATCATCCCATTCAGCTTGATAACAGGTGCCAGCCACTGGCGAACCCAAACTGTACTTCTTACGGAAAGCGGCAGTTTTGAAATTCCCGCGCTTATCGCCAGACCGGTTGGTCAATCGTGGTTCATCACATTGTAAAGCTTTAGATTGTTCATAAACCAGCCAGACATAGCGGTGAAGACCTGAAATAAATGTTGACAGTTAATTTAAACAAAAAAAACGGCTGGCAATCAAGAATCAAAGCAGCACTGGAGACAGCCATTGGCTGAGAGTTTAAGCTATCTCTCTTCAGTTATTTCCTGTTCATCATCTTATCCTACAGCTGCTAATTTCTCATTGTAAACATTCAACCTCCCCCCCACCCACCCCCAATCGACAAACTCTACACTGCAAGGGCCAGGAAGTGAGCGGGTAAGCTCATCATTGACCCCTCTCACCCTGGCCACAAACTCTTTGAAGCACTTCCCTCTGGAAGGCGACTCCGGATTGTCAAAGCTGCCACAGCCAGACATAAAAACAGCTCTATTCCACGAGCAGCACAGTGCCCCCCCCTCCATAATGTTTGGGACAAAGACCCATTATTTATATATTTGCCTCTGTTCTCCACAATTTGAGATTTGAAATTGCAGAAGACAATGTTAACCAATTAAAGAAACCTTAAAGAAATTGAAAATCCATAATTTTCAGTTAAATAAATGCATTATTCATACACAGAATAATAATGCAACTTCGCACGACATTAAAATACATAATATAACTTCCCATCATTGAAAGCATCTATACACCTGAGGTCCTATTCCATCCAGTTCAGAACGGCTACTTTCCTACAGTCATCATATCATTGAACTGACCTGCACAGCCGTTCCTCAGAAATGGAATACTGGAGATCATCTCCAGGGCTTGTCTCTTTCCTGTTTTTTCTCTCATTAATTATGTCCAAGGTTCCCAACTGCTTTAACAGGACATCAATAATACACAAGAAGAGTAAGGCGACACGCCTCAATGAATGCTGACCAGTGGAATTAACATCCGTGGTGAAGTGCAATGACAGTTTGGTTTTGGTGCATGCCAACTTGCACCTTAGAGGGAGGAAGATGACATGCGCTACAAAATGTTCTGCCAAATTCACATCTCAATTATTATGTAATTAATCAAATTCCCGTTGCCTCATTCATCCCTCACGACAGGTGTAGAGCTGAGGATAAATTGCTGATTGCAATTTTCAGATTTCAATGTTTGTACTCTCTTGAGACTCCTGGAATTGTTGTTATTGATTTTATGGAACAACAGGTTTTGTCATCACTCAACAAAAAATTCCAGACTGCTAATATTCCCTTCACTCTTACATTTCAGGTAAAGCGTGGTTGCCTTATGTTTGGCTCTGACAACATTTAAAACACAGTGCACTAATATTGTATATTTATATTAGTACAAATGCATTATATTTCAGGATTATCTCATTTGTGCATTGGGTGCATTAGAAATGCACAATTGAGAGAATTGAAATTTAAATTTTCCACAAAACCTGTTGGTTAATTGTAACCAGAATTACGTAACACTTTTTATTAATGAATTAATCTGTACAATAAAACTGACTTGCCTGTTCCTTGGGGAGGACCAGAGCCAACATAGTCAGAAAGAATCTCTCCACTTTTAATATCATTTCCTTTCATATTAACTACAAGGAAATGATGCCATTCCCTAATAAATAAAAAAAAACAAGATTAATTCTTGAGCAATGCACCACATTAGGCAGTTTGGAAAGTTAACTAAGAACCAGTTAAAATGGAAAATTCCAAGCACGAGTTTCAACAGTATGGTCCAAAAACATGAACAAAGTTTTGTAAGGAAGCATCCAGGTCCTGAATTTGGCGCTTTTATTAATAAATCCAACAGTTATGATGACAAGATAACCCCATTCTTGAAGTTAGCTAGTGAAGATTGATTGATGAGACAATCGTTGCTGGAAAGTGTCCCATTTCAACAGACTTTAGAGCAGCACGGATTACAAGAGCATGAACTACATTTTCTGTACAAAGTTCACTGATACAAACACGGAAGCAAATGTTACTATTCGTGTGCTAGGCAACAACAAATATTGGGCCATTTATGAAAGCACATACTGAGCATGCAGTTATCTCCACTTTGCCACTACAGTAACCCCATGTGTAGGAGAAAACAAACACACCTCCCGCCCCCCCAACAAAAATCACGGTTACATCCAATCCATAAACATCATCTACAAATATGTATAATCTACTTCAAGTAATCATTTGTTTTTGCTTTACACATTTAACAGTTGAATGCAATAAACTCTGTATATACAAACAAATAATTTATAAATATTTTGAAAGTTTTAATGGCAAACTTTAAAAAAACAATTTAAAATTCACGAATCCAGTTCACTTTATTTTAATAACAATTATATAAACAGGAGGGATAATATTCTTCAGGATTCATTTCATAACATCTCATCTCATATTAGTTGGGCCAGAGATGCTAAATAAAGGAGTTGCTGTACTCTCAGATTACTGCAGTAGTGCCTTCAAGGAATTTAGAACATCCATGGTGGTTTGTTCACTAAAGGATGTTTAAAACACATAACCTTGAATGTGTTTAAATTATCTTCCCTTCACACTAAGAAATAATGAAGACATGGCATTTTATAAATGTTGTAAAATACAGTAATACCATGTTTAGTGTTACCCCACCCGCAGAGTGCTGCTTTGCTACTGTGCTCCTTTATTTTGGAGTCTTCTTTTTGTTTAAAACAGTCCGCAGAATGCAATGACATAAATGTTTTGTGATTTGACCAACGTGAGAACAATGTGATAACTGTGCGGGGGGGATATAATGCAATAACTCTGCATGGGGGAAAATCAAAGCTCCAGTCGGAGGTGTACAGAGGAGGAAGAACGCCGGGTTCAGACGTATCTCATACAAGCACAAAGACGAAGGAGAGAACAGGGCAGTCTGAAAAGTGGCACGATGCCAGCGGAACAAGTGTTGGGATAGGGTCGCGCCAGGACTATTGGTCACTTGGGCTCAATCCACCGCGGGAGAACAGCAAGAGGCCGACAGGGAAGTAGACTCCAAACATGAGAATCTTGTGTTGTGTTGGGTTGTATTGTCAGGTTGAATTACTCCAAATCCCCTCTTGTGGAATGAGGGCGTTGGGTGGTGGGGGATGTGACTGACAACCAGTTTCAGTCGGTGAAGTTGCAGGGGAGGGTCAAGCATGAGTTCTGGACATGAAGAGCTGAAGGCTTACCATTGATTGAAGGTTTTGGTTGGATGTCAAGTCAGCTGAAGGAGTGAATCAGGTCGTTTCATGTCTCGTTTACACGTGAGCCGCCAATGTACATTAAATAAATTGCTAAACATCTGGTATAAACATTGTTGAAATGTCTACGGTCTTACAAGCGAGTTAGCAAAAGTTAGCAATAAGTGAGTTAAAAATCAGGATTGTATCTCATTCATGAGATATTATAATAACCTGGTGAGCGCTGTTTTGTTTTGTAATCCATTTTCTAGGAACGTATCTAGAGTATATTACTGTATGTACAATACTTATTTTGACTGGATGAAATCTGCTCAAAACAGGAATGTAAGTAAAATTTGTTGAGTACAGGAAACGGGGAAAGCAAAGATGTAAGTTTAAATTATCAATAGTTAAGATTTATCTTTTGTAGGCATTGGTGATTTTCTAACCCTGTTATCTTTCTGCCTTTTAAAGTTGCCGAATTGTGCACGTTAATTTGCCTCTCCATCAGGGAAGATGAACATTAATTGATAATAGCAAGCAAATCCAGGAATTACAGGTTGGACATCAACAACAATAATAAATCACTGTAAATGGTAAAAGGCTGTAAAACTCAGTTGAAGTTATGTTTTACATTATGAAGAATCAGGGAATGCAGGATATTTTTCAAAACATTCCACAAGATGTCAAATTTGCTAAATATTTTTGCCAGTATCAATATATGTCCTAGATTGAGAAACGATGAGGAGAAATAAATATTTGCACACGTCAAATGGGAACTAGATTATTTTAACTCCTTAAGCCCGTTTTGCCAGTGAGATCCCAGTATTTTTACAACCAATCTGCAAGATATATGTATTTTTATTAACCTAATTTGCCAGTGACCATTTACAGAACAATAAAAATAGGTGTTTCTTTCTGAACAACTAGCTCTACATTTTAGACTACAACTACCCTGTTTCATCTCTCCATCTTCAGCAAATGATAAATGCCAAGCATCATTTTAAAATTTGTCACATTTCGCCAATTTATTGAAAAATTGGCGAAATGTAGGTTGTTCTTTTCATTGCAAATTGCACCCTCAGTCTCTTCCTTGAAGAAATAACCAGGAATGATTAATACCAACCTAAATTGTGGTTTCTCCCTACTTGGAGCATCGGGGTCGGTCAGAACTAGAGTGTATTGCTTGGCTGGACTGGAACCAGGCCAGTTAATGCTGACTGGACGTTTCTGCACCTGCACCAGGAAATTAAATGTTTTAACATCATTAGCATTATGTCAAGTTTAAAGACTTATAACCATACAACAATTACAGCACGGAAACAGGCCATCTCGGCCCTTCTAGTCCGTGTCGAACACTTACTCTCACCTAGTTCCATCTACCTGCACTCAGACCATAACCCTTGGAAGAGAAAATGGAATGGGTTCAAGATCAAACCAGTTGAGGGAGGAGAATCAATCTGAACAAGGGTCTCAACCCAAAACATCACCTGCCCGTTCCCTCCTCCCAACTGTAGAGGCACCAGAAGGTAGAGGTCCAGCAGAAACCTGTGACAAAAGGAGTGATGATAGATGACAAGTACAGGAAGCCTAGGCAGGACTGGCTTGGGTTCCTAGGCTAGGCACCACATTGAGAACCAGAAAAAGGCAAACTTATTAGGGACAGAAAGACAGCCAATGTCCACTGGAGGAACACTTCACAGACCTACCCTACCACAACTCCATCATTAGCGTGAGCACAGTTGACTCCATTCTACAACAGCCCATGCAGATATGCCTTGCCATCATTCCAGGCCTAACAAGTCAAGATGGCCACAACACAACTAACTCCTAAGCAAACAGGCCTCGGGAGCAAACAGTATCCCACTGGTCACTCTTGGGGGTCATTTCTTTCTAAGAACCCACAGAACTGAAACTTAAGACAAATCATCCTGGATAATATCCAAGTAATAATTAGGGTTAAAGTAAGAATTGTCATCAGAAGGTCTTTCACACCAGAGGGCGATCAATAATTTACAGAATAAATTCACACCATGAGGAATGCAATCAATTAAGACATCATGAAATGGGACGGTGGATGGCAAAGACATTAGGGTCCATCTGAATGGCCGAGTATCTAGTCCACCTCGCATGGTGATAACACGCAGAGGCGCTAGCTGCATATTCTGACTGCACTGATTTGATGACATTGGTGCTCCCCTCATATTAAAACAGTGAGTTCCATGGCAATTGTGGTACTCCGACCAGGGAAATGCCAAAAGAAAATGTTGCAAGAAATAAAGTTAAAAGTTTGATGTTTGAGAAGGTCTGGGACTGGGTCTGGGACAGACACATGCTGTTTCTCTTTGTGCAGGTGCTGCCAGATCTACCGAGTGTTTCCAGCACCTACATAATCATACAGTGTGGAAACAGGTTCTTCAGTCCAACTTGCCTGCACCGGTCAACATCTCCCAGCTACACTAGTCCCACCTGCCTGCATTTGGTCCATATCCCTCCAAACCTGCACAACCATTTCTTAAACGTTGGGATAGTCCCGGCCTCAACCACCTCCTCTGGCAGCTTGTTCCACACACCCACATACTGTGTGAAAAAGTTACCCCTCGGGTTTCAATTGAATCTTTTTCCCTTCACCTTGAACCTATGTCCTGTGATCCTTGATTCCCCTACTCTGGGCAAGTCTGTGCATCTACCCGATCTATTCCTCTCTAGATCTTATACACCTACACGTTTAACACAAAAATCAGCATGGAATAAAACGACTTCCAGCATAAATAACGCGTCGTGTGGAAGGGGCGGCATTGGTTTTGATCAATGTTCACGGTTTGATTCCCCCCGTGCCCCGGTGGCGGGAGGAGGACGAGGAGGAGATGGCGCTTCAACTGCTGTCCCTTCTGGAGAGTTCGTCGCCCGCTCCCTCCCACCCTCAGGCCTGCAGTAACACACCGGCGGCCGGTTACAGCCCAGCGGCGGGACGGGGCGTGATGGGCCCTGCATCAACCCCCCTCACCCTCCCCCTCACCTTGCCCCCGGCCTCCACCACCCCTTTGCCCCGGACCCCCCCGTACCTGGGTCGGGGTGAGCAGGAGCCATGATGGGCCCTGCATCAACCCCCCTCACCCTCCCCTTGCCCCCGGCCCCCGGGCCTCGGTACCTGGGTGGGCGTCAGCACTTTGCCCAGCGCACCGGTTTCCACGCCATCGTATTTGACAGCCAGCGGGTGCTGGGGTTTCTCATCCACTTCGTATAAGGCCAGAGGGCAGTTCCATCTCTCTAAATCGGCAGCCATACCAGCTGTCACTGTCACCCACCGCCTGGCCTGCAGTAACTGTCGGCTCAATCACACACGCTGGCTTTTTAAGTAGCTTTGTAGCTTTGATCACACCCACCGACCCGCCCCCCGACAGACTGCGACTACTGCTGCTGCCCTCTAGTATCTTTGCTGCTGCCCCCCTTCTCCTCCTTCTCCTGCTCCTACTCCTCCTTCTCCTCCTTCCTCCTCCTTCTCTCCCTCCTCCTCCTCCTCCTCCTCCTCCTTCTCCTCCTTCTCCTCCTCCTCCTCCTTCTCCTCCTCCTCCTTCCTCCCTCTCTTCTCCTCCTCCTCCTCCTCCTCTTCCCCAATCCACACAGGCTGCACTCTGCCAGCTATACCAGCCAATCACTCGGAATAAAAAGCAGTCATTTTAAACCGTGGGCTTTGCAAAGTGCTGCTCAAGTTCAAGCTGAAGTAGACACTTGGACTATCTTTCATTGGACCTTATCTTATTCCCTTTATCCTGTATCTGTACACTTTGGACCACTCGATTGCAAAGTCTTTCTGTTCACTGGATAGCACGCAACAATAAAGCTTTTCACTGTACCTCGGTACACATCACAATAAACTCAACTTCAAAAGTCTGAGTGAGGGTCTCAACCCGAAACGTCATCCATTCCTTCTCTTCAGAAATGCTGCCTGTCCCGCTGAGTTACTCCAGCGTTTTGTGTCTACTTCAAAATTAAACTGTTTACATCAACCCAGTTTGCCTTGCACAGGTTAGGAAAATAGATACAAGGATAACACCGTAGATTAAAACACAAGGTGCTGGAGTAACTACAGTGTTCCAAGCCAAGTGAAACTCCTGGACCAGAACTGCATTTAACTCGACGGGAAGATATGTGACAACATTGTGTAGGAAAGAACCGCAGATGTTGGTTTAAATCGAAGGTAGACACAAAGTCTGGAGTAACTCAGCGGGTCAGGCAATACCTCTGGAGAGAACGAGTGGGTGACATTTCGGGTCGAGACCCTTCTACAGACTGATGTCAGGGGAGGGGGCGGGACAAAGATATAATGTAGTTGGAGACAGTAAGACTAATGGGAGAACTGGGAAAGGGGAGGGGGTGGAGAGAGAAAGCCAGGGCTATCTGAAGTTAGAGAAGTCAATGTTCATACTGCTGGGGTGTAAACTACCCAAGTGAAATATGCATTGGTGCTACCTCCTGCACCCAGACAGAACTCACTGACTTCATCCATTTCACCACTAACTTCCACCCAGCACGCAAATACACCTGGACTGTTTCCAACATTTTCCTACCATTTCTAGACCTCACTATTTCCATTGCAAAGGACAGAATACTGACCAACACCTACTATAAACCCACTGACTCCCATGGCTATCTGGACTACACTTCTTCCCACCCTGCTTCCTGTAAGGACTCAGAGGTAGACAAAAGTGCTGGACAAACTCAGCGGGTGCAGCAGCATTTATGGAGCGAAGGAAATAGGCAACGTTTCGGGCCGAAACGCTTCTTCAGACTCCTGTAAGGACTCCATCCCCTACTCCCAAATCCTCTATCTACGCCGCATCTGCACCTCGGATGAGGTGTTCCACACCAGGGCATCGGAGATGTCCTCATTCTTTAGGGAACGGGGGTTCCCCTCTTCTACTATAGATGAGGCTCTCACCAGGGTCTCTTCAATACCCCATAACTGCTCTCACTCCCCATCCCCCCACTCGTAACAAGGGCAGAGTCCCCCTTGTCCTCACCTTCCACCCTACCAGCCGTCACATACAACAAATAATCCTCCGACATTTTTGCCACCTCCAACGGGATCCCACCTCTGGCCACATCTTCCCATCTCCTCCCTTTTCGGCTTTCTGCAGAGACCGCTCCCTCCGTAACTCCCTGGTCAATTTGTCACTCCGTTCGCAATAACCAACCTGATCACCCGGTGCCTCAGCACTTCAACTCCCCCTTCCATGCCGAATCTGACCTTTCTGTCCTGGGCCTCCTCCATGGCCAGAGGCCCACCGTAAATTGGAGGAGCAACACCTCATATTTCGCTTGGGTAGTTTATACCCCAGCGGTATGAACATTGACTTCTCCAATTTCAGGTAGTCCCTGCTTTCTCCTTTCCCCTCCCCTTCCCAGCTCTCCTTCAGCCCACTGCCTCCACCTCTTCCTTTCTTCTTCCCGTCCCCCCCACCCTCACATCAGTCTGAAGAAGGGTTTCGACCCGAAACGTTGCCTATTTCCTTCGCTCCATAGATGCGGCCTCACCCGCTGAGTTTCTCCAGCATTTTTGGCTACAAGCGAAATATGAGGTGCTGTTCCTCTAATTTTTGCTGGACCTCACTCTGACAATGAAGGAGGCCCAGGCCAGAAAGGTCAGATTGGGAATTGGAGGGGAAGTTGAAGTGCTAAGCAACCAGGAGATCAGGTAGGGGGGGGGGGGGGGGGGGGGGGGGGGGGGGGGAGGATGGAGAAAAACTGGAGATACAAGGATGGAGTTAAAGGAAAAGAGAATGTAAGAAAAGTTAAGAAAGACACCAGAATTAATGGGGCAGAAAGCTCAGGAAGGGATAGCAGAGTAAGGCCAAGTGAAATAGGAATCAATGTGAAGGGTGAGGGGAGTAATGGATTAAAAGTATTATATATGAATGCACGAAGTATAAGAAATAAAGTGGAGGAGCTTGAGGCTCTGTTAGAAATTAGCAAGTATGATGTTGTGAGAATTACAGAGACATGGCTGAAAGAGGACTAGGGCTGGGAACTGAATATTCAAGGGTATACGTCCTATCGAAAATGAAAACAGGTGGGCAGAGGGTGTGTGGTAGCTCTTTTGGTGAGGAATGAAATTCAGTCCCTTGCGAGGGGTGACATAGAATCAGGAGAAGTAGAGTCAGTATGGATAGAACTGAGAAATTGTAAGGGTAAAAAGACACTAATGGGAGTTACCTACAGGCCCCCAGACAGTAGCCTGGATATAGGGTGCAAGTTGAATCAAGAGTTAAAATTGACATATTGGAAAGGTAATGTTATGGGAGATTTCAACATGCAGGTAGACTGGGAAACTCAGGTTGGTACTGGACCCCAAGAAAGGGAGTTTGTGGAGTGCCTCCGTGATGGATTTGAAGAGCAGCTTGCACTGGAGCCTACCAGGGAGAATGCAATTCTGGATTTAGTGTTGTGTAATGAACCAGATTTGATAAGGGAACTCGAGGTAAAGGGGCCATTAGGAGGCAGTGACCATAAGATGATTAGTTTTAATCCACAATTTGAGAGGGAGAAGAGAAAATCGGAAAACAGTTGAACAAAGGGGACTATGGAGCCATGAGGGAGGAGCTGGCTAAATTTGACTTGAAAGATACTGCAGCTAATTACAATATGCATAAATGATTTAGATGAAAGGATTCAAAGTAACCAGCAAATTTGCAGATTACATAAAGCTGGGTGGCAACGTGAACTGTGAAGAGAACGTTATGAGGATGCATGGTGATTTGGACAGGTAGAGTGAGTGGGCGGATGCCTAGCAGATGCAGTTTAATGTGGATAAATGTGAGGTTATCCACTTTGGGGGCAAAAACAGGAAGGCAGATGATTATCTGAATGGTGTCAAGTTGGGAAAAGGGGAAGTAAAAAGAGATCTGGGGGATCTTGTTCATCACTCACTAAAAGTAAGATAAGATAATGCAGGGCCTACATGAGAGATAGGAGCAGGTGGTTATTATTTTTGTTATTGCTTGACCTCCAAAAATTCCACAGATTCACAACTCTCTGGGTGAAGAAAGTTTGTCCTCATCTCAGTCCTAAATGGCCTACCCCTTATTCTTAAACTGTAACCCCTGGTTCTGGACTCCCCCAACATTGGGAACATTTTTCCTGCAGTTACACAGAGCTGCCAACTCTCATGCTTTGAGCGTGACACTCACTGTGTGTGTGTGTGTGTGTGTGTGTGTGTGTGTGTGTGTCTTCCTTTGTGTATGTGTCTCCCTGTGCATCTGTTGTCACATCCTGGCCTTAGACAGGGCTGCCAACTTTCACGCTTTGAGCTTTGAGCGCTTTGAGCGTGAGAGTCACGCATTTCAGCCAATTCTCACGCTGATGACAGAATTCTCACGCTGTCTTCAGCCCCTGCACAGTTTGTCTATTTGCGCCATATCACAACGATCTGTGCAGTCTGGGGAAGCACGTCAGTTGGCGGCTGTGAGTGACGTCGCATCTCTTCTCTTCTCTTCTTTCTTGGTTGGATGTGCAGCCGCCGACAACATGAAGCAGCCGGAGATACAACTAACCAGGTGAATCGGTTGTAAAACATGGGGAGGACCACAATGAGGCCAAACATCTAGGTCAGGGTTTGTCAAACCTGAGCAGCCTCCTCCCATCCATCCACCCTCCACCCCCCCCCCCCCCCCCCCCCCCCCCCCCCCCCCCCCCCCCCCCCCCCCCGGTCACAACGCTACCTCGCAATTTCTCACACTCAACTCTCACCCCTCAGCCCTGAGTTACAGTCAGTGAAAATCTAGCAGGCAAGCACGATGCTTTCTCCAACCACCCCCATTTGAAGGCCACTATCTTCCACCGCTTCTACCCAGAGCTTGGTACCTACTTCCAGCAGCCACTGGTTGTCCTCCAGGATGCATCGAGCCACAGCCTGGTCCATGCCCCTCACCAGGGCGAATTTGGAGCAGAGACTCTCACAACAGCGGCGCAACGCCTCCAACGCCTCCGACGGCCCGGGACTCTTGCATTGAGGCTGCTCCATGGCCGGAGCTGCAGCGAGCGGCTGGTCAGCCCGGCAAACACTCACCAGCCCCAGCTCCCCATTCGCATTTGCCCCCGCCGCTGCTTCTGCTTCCATCCCTCCCTCCGCCCCAGGTCTCCAACACCCACGCTCAGAGCACAGCAGCGCCTCGTCCAAAGCCGGAGATGTTGAAACATGTCCAGCCAAAAAAGTGGGGGGAGGGGGGGGCTGCAGCCCCCCTCAGCCCCCCAGTTCCGCGGCCCATGTGTATGTTGATAGAATGGAGCGGCTGGGCTTCTATACTCTGGAATTTAGAAGATTGAGAGGGGATCTTATTGAAACATATAAGATTATTAAGGGATTGGAGGCAGGAAACATGTTCCCGATGTTATGGTAGTCCAGAACCAGGGGCCACAGTTGAAAAATAGGGTAGGCCATTTAGAACGTAGATGAGGAGAATCTTTTTTACCCAGAGAGTTGTGAATCTGTGGAGTTTTCTGCCTCAGAAGGCAGTGGAGGCCGATTCTCGGGATGCTTTCAAGAGAGAGTTAGATAGAGCTCTTAAAGATAGCGGAGTCAGGGGATATGGTGAGAAGGCAGGAACGGGGTACAGAATGTAGATGATCAGCCATGATTACAGTGAATGGCGATGCTGGCTCGAAGGGCCAAATGGCCTACTTCTGCACCTAATGTCTATTGTCTATTGTTAAGACGGACTGAGCGGCGGTGTTCAGCGAAACGATCGCCGAGCCTGCACTTTGTCTCGTCGATGTAGAGAAGTTGACATTTGGAACAGCGGATACAGTAGATGAGATTAGAGGAGGTGCAAGTGAACTTCTGCCTCACTTGGAAAGACTGTTTGGGTCCTTGGATGGAGTTGAGGGGGTAGGTAAAGGGACAGGTGTTGCATCTCCTCCGGTTATGATAATATTGGCCAAATAAGTATGTCACAAAATGGAGGATCTCTGCATTTGCAAAGCCTGTTTGTCCTCTTTTTATGAAAAGCTGCAAAGCCATGAGTCTTATGGCTCCAGGGTGTCTAGACCCTGGGAGGAAGTCAAGCACAGGGTGATGTCCAGATGTCCCCTCTATTGTTAATATGTACGCGGGTTTTGCAGAAAGAGCTGAGCTTGGTTGCAAATGCATGATCAGGATTGGTTATAGAATGGGGTGTTGTAAGGTATTGTTAATTATGGTGCAGAGTATTTGCACTGTTATCTTGTGATTGGTCTAAGGTAGACAAAAATGCTGGAGAAACTCAACGAGTGAGGCAGCATCAATGGAGCGATGGAATAGGTGACGTTTCGGGTTGAGACCCTTCTTTAGACTCAAGCATTTTTGTCTACCTTTGATTTTTTCAGCATCTGTAGTTCCTTCCTAAAAATGTTGTCTACTCCGCTGCGAAATCTCCTCAATGTATGCCTACTTTGAAGATGTTCTCCTCCTCTCTCCGATCAGTCTGATAACTCCGTAATTGTACATAACTGCGTGTAACTCCGCAATAGTAATATAATGACTTGCTTAGTATTGTGTAAATACTCTTTTAAAAAACTGTTTGCTTAAATTGTACTGCTCTGCCTTTATTTGAGTTGTGGGATTCTGTTCTTGCAATGTAACTGATTTTGTTCCGGTAATGTAACTAATTCTGCTACTGTATTGTAACTACTTGCTTAGAACTGTTTGCTTGAATTGTGTGATCGTTTAATTTAAAATAGTGTGATTTACCCTAGAATTGTATTGTAATTTAATGTATATTTTATATTGTAGTGTGTTTATGCATTATAATTATTAGCTGTTTTGGCGAGTCGAGACAACCGAGCAAAATAAAATTATTTATTTTAAGTCGATTTTAAACAGCCAAAATTAACGATACACCTGCGAACAGGGTGGAGCTTGAATGAATGGTTTACTAAAATGCCGCGAAAACACTCCCGCGATCACGTGACAGTGCCCGCCAACAGCGAAGGTTTGTCATTCCCCAGGCCACCATTCGGTGCTGCTACAGGACCCCCCTCCCCCCCCCCAGAACCCGAGGTACGGAACCGAGCGGGAGGCTGGATACGGCGACCGAGACGCGTGGTAACAAAGGGCGGGGCGGGCGATACAGGTGAGACGGGTGAAACAGAGCCAGGGAACGGTAACGGTAACGGTGCAGGAGGAACAGGAACAATGGGTGAAATGGGAACAGGCACAACAGGTGCCACTGGAATGGCCAGCGGACCAATGGCCAGCGACGCCGCGGTTGAGCCACCACCGCTGTCGACATCCAGGTGGGCCGGCTTAAGGCGAGCGGCTGACACGATCTCCTCCTTGCCCCCGACGTCCAACAGGAAAGTCACAACTCCGGGGCGCAACACCCGGAATGGACCCTCGTAGATCCGCTGCACGCGGGAGATGCGTGGCACCATGAGACGGTGGTAGCAGGTCCACCAAATCCACGTGGATGTGCTGGAAACGGCTTGCACAAAGTCTTGCACTGGGGCCCGTACATGACGCTGAACCTTGGATGCAGGCTCCAGCCTAAGCCGTGACCTGCTTGCGAAGGCCATGCCAGATGAATTTGTCCGCCACCAGCGCAGGTCGCCCGAATTGAAGGGTGGGCCAGGCCGTGGATGGCATCGGAAATCCTGCGGTGCCAACCCACGGGGACAATAGGGCGTGGGCGCCCCATGGACACATCGCAATGGACCAACATTCCCGTGGGGCCGAACGAAACGTCGGCTAACTGCAACCCGGAAATGGCCGTCCTGTAGCCGTCCATCACGTCACCCGAGCGCTGTGCTGCAGCAAACTCCACGTAATCCACTCCATGGTCCACGGCCTCCATAGCCGTGGGGTGGGGCGGCACAGAGCATTGGCAACCACGTTGAACTTACCGGCTACGTACTGGACATCCGTCGTGAACTCTGACACGAACGCCAGGTGTCGCAGCTGTCGAGCAGACCAGGGGTCTGACAACTTGGCCAAGGCAAATATCAAGGGCTTGTGGTCAGTGTAGGCTGTGAACAGCCTGCCCTCCAGGAAGTATCGAAAACGACGGATAGCCAGGTACAGGGCGAGGAGCTCCTGGTCGAACGCACTGTAGTTGCGCTGGGGAGACCGCAGATGACGGCTGAACAAGGTCAGCGGCTGCCAGCGGTCGTCAATGAGCTGCTCCAGCACTCCACCCACGGCCGTATCGGAGGCGTCCATCGTGACAGCAGTTGAGGCGGTGGCCAGCGGGTTCACCAGCATGGTGGCTTTGGCCAGCGTTTCTTCCGCGCCGTCAAACGCGGTCTCAGCTTTGGTGGACGACACGAGGTCCCGTGGCTTACCGGCGAGGCACTGGCACAGAGGGCGCATGATCCTGGCAGCGGCCAGCACGAAACGATGATAAAAGTTCACCATGCCAACAAACTCCTGCAGCCCTTTGACGGTGAGATGCCGGGGAAACTGCCGAATGGTCTCCACCTTGGTGGGTAACGGGGTTGCGGCCTGCGAGGTAACATGATGCACCAGGAATTAAATGGAGCGCAGGCTGAACTGGCATTGGGCGGGGTTGCCTACCAGTCCGTGGTCTTGGAGCCGCTGGAACAGCGCCCGCAGGTGCGTGTAGTGTTCCTGTTGGGAGCGGCTTGCAACCAGGATGGCATCTAAGTGGATGGATATAAAGTCCAATCCCCTACCCACCATGTCCATGACCACTGGAATGCCTGTGTGGCGTTTTTCAACCCGAATGGTATACGTAGCCACTCAAAAAGCCCAAACGTGGTGAAGGTGGTGGTCCTAGGCAGGTCGTCCGGTTGAACGGGGATCTGGTGGTAGCCGCGGACCAGTTCTACCTTAAAAGAAAATGTGGAGCCTTCCAGATGAGCTGTCCTGGATTTGTGGGACCGGGTAGCGGTTCGCAGTCGTAACGGCGTTCAGGCGCCGATGGTCTCCACCCCCCAGATTTGTAGGGACCATGTATAAAGGGGACGCACACGGGCTATCCGAACGCTGCATGATCCCCATGTCCTCCATCAATTTAAATTCCTCTTTGGCGATGCGCAGCTTGTCGGGCGGGAGCCTCCGAGTCCGGGCATGTAATGGCGGTCCCGCAGTGGGGATATGGTGCACCACCCAGTGCTTGAGGGCAGTCGCACTGGTGTATTTGTAGTGAGATCAGGACCTGTATATTGGCCCTCCGCATGAGCTATGGGCCTGCTGGGACTGAATAAGTGGTGAAGTGACTTTGGACCTGAAATCGATAAAACAATGGGAGTATAGACTGTACTGATTAATGTGTGCATGCCAGGATGTTTCACTAGCACAGTTTGCCTCACCAAGGTCAATGCTGTCCTGTTGCTTTGAGGAAAAGTGACTTTCCATAGAGCTGCTATCAGCAGAATCATGACAAAGTCATAGAGCCATGCAGCATAGAAACAGACCCTTCGGCCCATCTTGTCCATGCCGGCAAGGCTAGTGCCATTTGTCGGTTTTTGAACCATATCCCTGTAAACCTTTCACATCTATGCACCTGTCCAAGTGTCTTTTAAACGGTGTTATATTACCTGCCTCCATTACCTTCTCTACATTCTTCTGGTCTGGTTATTCTGCTATCGGAGCCAACTTCACCATCATGGAGATGGAGAGATGGCTGACAGCCATCTGCAGTACTTGAGGTAGATGTAATGTGCAGCAACACACTGGTCTAACTCACCATTACAGCCCATCTCTGAAAAACATCGTCCATCAGCCTCACCACTGCAGCTGCTTTGAAAAACTCCTTTGTTGCTTTAGCAGTATGTTTGGGATCATTGTCTTGCTGTAGAATGAACCGTCGGCCAATGAGTTTTGAGGCATTTGTTTGAACTTGAGCAGATAGGATGCCTCTATACACTTCAGAATTCATTATGCTACTACCATCAGCAGTTGTGTCATCAATGAAGATAAGTGAGCCAGTACCTTCAGCAGCCCCGCCATCGTGTCTCACAGATGAGGTGGTATGCTTTGGATCTTAGGCAGTTCCTTCTCTCTTCCATACTTTCTCTTGCCACCACTCTGATATGTTAATCTTCCTCTCAACTGTCCACAAGACATTTTTTCCAGAACTGTGGTTGCTCTTTTAAGTACTTCTTGGGAAACTAACCTGGCCTTCCTATTTTTGTGGCTAGCCAGTGGTTTGTATCTTGCAGTGTAGCCTCTGTATTTCTGTTCATGAAGTCTTCTGCGGACAGTGGTCATTGACAAATCCACACCTGACTCCTGAAGAGTGTTTCTGATCTGTCGGGCAGGTGTTTGGGGGGGGTTCTTTATTATAGAGAGAATTCTTGTCATCAGCTGTGGAGGTCTTCCTTTGCCTGCCAGTGCCTTTGCGATTAGTAAGCTCACCAGTGCTCTCTTTCTTCTTGATGATGTACCAAACAGTTGATTTTGGTAAGCCGAGGTTTGGCTAATGCAGAGCTGCCAAGTAGTACGGATTTTCCGTATTTCGTACGGGAATGCGATAAGAATACTGAAATACGATTTTGCGATGTTAAATACGTATTTTTTTTAAAAGCGGCCGTAGATAATCATAACAACGGGTCACCGCTGTACCAGCTGAGGTGGGAACAACTGAGATTGGCCCGAACATGTTTCATTAACATTTCACTCGTCAATGGAAAAGTAATAACCGGTGAAATTGACTTAAGATCTTGCTGCTTAAAAAATGCAAGGATATAAAAAGTCATACTGCACCTCTAAAAATTATAGCAGATTAAGTCTATTAATATTTTAAATTTCAAGATCTAGATGATTATTTTTGTAAGCGTTGATCCACCACAGTGCTTGGCATTAAGAGGCTGGAACCTCTATCTCTCGTTCTTTCTCACTCGTTCTCTCTCTTTTTTTTCTCCCGGAATCATTTGCCGTTTTGCAAAGACAACTGCATCTGCAGTTCCTTCCTATTGAAGAAGAACCCTGGCCCGAAACAACTCCTAATCCTTTCTCTCCACAGATGCCGCCTAGCCCGCTGAGTTCCTCCAGCACTCTGTTTTTTATTTAACTTTTTATTTAATTTTATTTAAATTGAAGAGACACAAAAAGCCGGAGTAACTCAGCGGGAAAGGCAGCGAGTCTGGAGAGAAGGAATGGGTGACTTTACGGGTCGAGACCCTTCTTCAGACAATCACAAGTACTCACACCGACGAGAGTTCAGTTCAGTCTGCCCTGAAATGTGGGGACTATGTTTAAACACAGCTGTAATTTCTACATGGTGAAACCAAAATGTATTAAAATACCCTTTACTAAAATCTGACAATGTGCACTATTACAAATCTCAAGTTATGGAGTACTGAGGCAAATAAATAAATGACGGGTCTTTGTCCCAAACATTATGGAGGGCACTGTATATCTCACGCTTCCCTGTCCGAAGAAGATCTCAGTCGCGAGCCGAAACCTCACCTATTCCGTTTCTCCAGAAGGAAAAGATACAGTCTAACTAGCTGAGTTACTCAAGGTGTCTATCGTTGGTTTCAGCCAGCATCTGCAGTTCCTTCCTCAACATAGATTTCAAGTGCTATGATTTACAAAGCTGTTTGAAAACCGTTAATATTCACCAAACTGGTGGATAGCAACCGCATGGTTGATGTGTTGGAACTATACAAGGGCAAGCTGGAAAGAAACATTAATTTGGAGTCCGAAATTCACTGCTGTATTTCGCGTATCAAGATAAATGTAGAGTATCAGTGTTTGTAATAATTATCTGTTTTGTTTTATTTCAAGATTGAAGAGGAACTTGCTGCACTTCAGAAAGACAGGACCGAGAGAATACGAAATTTATTGGAACGACGAGAAAGAGAAATTGAAAACTTTGATGTGGAAACCCTCAGACTTGGTTTTGGGAATCTGGTTACGCTGGACTATCCGAAGGAAGACTATAGATGAAAAACTATGCCATAATCTCGCCCAGATATCTTAATTGTGGGCTCACTTAGTGAGGGCAGACATCACCTCTGGACTAGTGCCTGTACAGTCCTTAAATTTCCTTATAATCAGGGCCCCATTGTTAATGTTAACAAGAACACTGACCATTTGTTGGTCACCTTTTAAAATGACACAGTATTGATATATGTGCAATCGTACTTTTTGTGAAATTAGAAAGCAGGATGTACATTGCTTATCATGCATTACAAATAATTTGTAAATCTGTGCAGAAAGACAAATGTTATTATCTGCAGCCTTATCTTACTCGCTGCTAGCTTTCTTTTGGTATTTATTCATCAGGAAATTTTATTAAGATTGAATAATTTGATACAAAAAATTTGATGTACATGTTGATCATACAAAGTGCTTCTGGGAAATATATAAGAGTTTTAAAACATGCTGGCAAGGGTATCCTGACCCAGTGTTATAAATATATCTATCTATCTATCTATCTATTATATAAAACTCAAATCAGTCCGCCTGCAGTACGGATCCCTTCCTGCCTTTCGATTCGTTCCCGCCGTGCGATGTCACAATGCCCGATGCTCGCGGACGTCCAATCGGAATGGATCCATTTGCATGTACGGCTTCCGGCCGCGTTTCTTCCTTTGATTCTCCGCAACTCCGAAACCGGACGCAGAATCGCCGACGTCTTTTCCATTGGATTCTCACCCACACAAGCAGCACCAGCCCATGGTGAACGTTCCATCGTGTGATGTCACAATGCCCAATGCTCAAATACATTGTTGCCATAGAGAACGCTCAGTGATTATTCAAATTATTCAGTAACTGTCATTCTGATTTTGTTTGTGAAGTGAAAAGACCTGAATTGCATTTGTCTGATGCAGGAAGATTGTTCCAGATGTTGGGGAAGTCCAGGACACGCGGGACACAGTTTAGTACTGAGATGAGGGAAACATTTTTCACACAGATAGTGGTGAGTCTCTGGAACTCTCTGCCACAGAAGGTAGTTGAGGCCAGAAGGTAGTTGAGGTTCATTGGCTATATTTAAGAGGGATTTAGATGTGGCCCTTGTGGCTAAAGGGATCAGGGAGTATGGAGAGAAGGCAGGTACGGGATACTGAGTTGGATGATTAGAGTAAAGAGTGCAAAGAGTAGGAGTAAACGGGTCCTTTTCACAATGGCAGGCAGCGACTAGTGGGGTACCGCAAGGCTCAGTGCTGGGACCCCAGCTATTTACAATATATATTAATGATCTGGATGAGGGAATTGAAGGCAATATCTCCAAGTTTGCGGATGACACTAATCTGGGGGGCAGTGTTAGCTGTGAGGAGGATGCTAGGAGACTGCAAGGTGAATTGGATAGGCTGGGTGAGTGGGCAAATGTTTGGCAGATGCAGTTTAATGTGGATAAATGGGAGGTTATCCATTTTGGTGGCAAAAACGGGAAAGCAGAATATTATCTAAATGGTGGCCGATTGGGAAAGGGGGAGATGCAGCGAGACCTGGGTGTCATGGTACACCCGTCATTGAAAGTAGGCATGCAGGTGCAGCAGGCAGTAAAGAAAGCGAATGGTATGTTAGCTTTCATTGCAAAAGGATTTGAGTATAGGAGCAGGGAGGTTCTACTGCAGTTGTACAGAGTCTTGGTGAGACCACACCTGGAGTATTGCGTACAGATTTGGTCTCCAAATCTGAGGAAGGGCATTATTGCCATAGAGGGAGTGCAGAGATGGTTCAACAGACTGATTCCTGGGATGTCAGGACTGTCTTATGAAGAAAGACTGGATAGACTTGGTTTATATTCTCTAGAATTTAGGAGATTGAGAGGGGATCTTAATGAAACTTACAAAATTCTTAAGGGGTTGGACAGGCTAGATGCAGGAAGATTGTTCCCGATGTTAGGAAAGTCCAGGACAAGGGGTCACAGTTTAAGGATAAAGGGGAAATCCTTTAAACTCGAGATGAGAAGAACTTTTTTTTTCACACAGAGAGTGGTGAATCTCTGAAATTCTCTGCCAGAGAGGGTAGTTGAGGCCAGTTCATTGGCTATATTTAAGAGGGAGTTAGATGTGGCCCTTGTGGCTAAGGGGATCAGGGGGTATGGAGAGAAGGCAGGTACGGGATACTGAGTTGGATGATCAGCCATGATCATATTGAATGGCGGTGCAGGCTCGAAGCGCCGAATGGCCTACTACTGCACTTAATTTCTATGTTTCCCTCTCCTCACCCCTCTCCCTCTCTCCCTCACCCCCCTTCCCTCTCTCCACCCGCCCCCTTCCCCTACCCCTCTCCTCCTCCATCTCACTCCCCACTCTTTCCCGTCTCTCCCTCCACCCCTCTCCCCCCTCCTCCCCTACCTCCCCATCCCCCCCTCTCCCCACATCTCTCTCCCCATCCCCCTCTCTCACCCCCTACCCCGCTCTCCTTCCCCTCCCAAATCTGTCATGTTTCCTCCTCCTCCTCTCCCCTCCCTCCCCTCTTCTAAAAGTATCATATCTATTATATAAAAGTCAAATCCGTCCGCCTGCCTGCAGTACGGATCCCTTCCTGCCTTTCGATTCGTCCCCGCCGTGCGATGTCACAATGCCCGGTGCTCGCGGACGTCCAATTGGAATGGATCCATTTGCATGTACGGCTCCCGGCCGCGTTTCTTCCTTTGATTGTCCGCAACTCCGAAACCGGACGCAGAATCGCCGACGTCTTTTCCATTTCGGTAGAGATTTCGCTTTTCTTTCTAAGTATCCGCTCCTCATTACATTTCGTCGTGTTTAAGTACGCTTTTTTAATCAAATCCTACACCCCCCCCCACCACCTCAATATTTCAAAAAGAAACTGGATTCTCACCCACACAAGCAGCCCCCTGTGAACATTCCATCGTGTGATGTCACAATGCCCAATGCTCAAATACATTGTTGCCATAGAGAACGCTCAGCGATTATTCAAATTCTTCACTACCTGTCATTCTGTCAGAGTTTTGTCCGAGCCAGGCTTAATAGCCTGATGGCTGTGGGGAAGCAGGTATTCCTGAACCTGGTTGTTGCAGTCTTCAGGCTCCTGTACCTTCTACCTGAAGGTAGCAGGGAGATGAATGTGTGGCCAGGATGGTGTGGGTCTTTGATGATAAGGGGGAAATCCTTTAAAACCGAAATGAGAAGAACATTTTTCACACAGAGAGTGGTGAATCTCTGGAACTCTCTGCCACAGAACGTAGTTGAGGCCAGTTCATTGGCTATATTTAAGAGGGAGTTAGATGTGACCCTTGTGGCTAAAGGGATCAGGGGGTATGGAGAGAAGGCAGGTACAGGATACTGAGTTGCATGATCAGCCGTGATCATATTGAATGGCGGTGCAGACTCGAAGGGCCGAATGGCCTACTCCTGCACTTAATTTCTATGTTTTTATGTGTCCCTCTCTCTCTCCCTCTGCCACCCATCTCTCTCTCTCTCCCACCCCCTTCCCTCTCTACCCCACCCCCTTCCCCTACCACTCTGTCCCTCTTCCACCAGTCTCTCTACCCCTTCCTCCCCACTCTCCCACTTCTCTCCTCTTACATGGTAAATGGTAGGGAATTACATGGTAAATGGTAGGGAATTGAAGAATGTAGGTGAACAGAGGGATCTGGGAATAACTGTGCACAGTTCCCTGAAAGTGGAATCTCATGTAGATAGGGTGGTAAAGAAAGCTTTTGGTGTGCTGGCCTTTATAAATCAGAGCATTGAGTATAGAAGTTGGGATATAATGTTTAAATTGTACAAGGCATTGGTGAGGCCAATTCTGGAGTATGGTGTACAATTTTGGTTGCCTAATAATAGGAAGGATGTCAACAAAATAGAGAGAGTACAGAGGAGATTTACTAGATTGTTGCCTGGGTTTCAGCAACTAAGTTACAGAGAAAGGTGGAACAAGTTAGGGCTTTATTCTTTGGAGCGCAGAAGGTTAAGGGGGGACTTGATAGAGGTTTTTAAATTGATGAGAGGGATAGACAGAGTTGACGTGGAAAAGCTTTTCCCACTGAGAGTAGGGAAGATTCAAACAAGGGACATGACTTGAGAATTAAGGGACTGAAGTTTAGGGGTAACATGAGGGGGAACTTCTTTACTCAGAGAGTGGTAGCTGTGTGGAATGAGCTTTCAGTGAAGGTGGTGGAGGCAGGTTCGTTTTTATCATTTAAAAATAAATTGGATAGTTATATGGATGGGAAGGGAATGGAGGGTTATGGTCTGAGCGCAGGTATATGGGACTAGGGGAGATTATGTGTTCGGCACGTACTAGAAGGGTCGAGATGGCCTGTTTCCGTGCTGTAATTGTTATATGGTTATATGGTTAAGGTTCACCAGACTGATTCCTGGGATGTCAGGACTTTCATATGAAGAAAGACTGGATAGACTCGGCTTGTACTCGCTAGATTTTAGAAGATTGAGGGAGGATCTTATAGAAACTGCTGATTACATTTTGTCGTATTTATGTACACATTTTTAATCAAATCCTTCTCCCCCCCACCTCCCAGTATTTCAAAAAAAAACTGGCATCTCACCCATAGAATCAGCCCCAGTCCCTGGTGAACGTTCCATCGTGTGATGTCACAATGCCCAATGTTCACATATGTCCAATCGGAATGGAATCATTTACATATGCCTTTGCAGGAGCACCAGCACCCGCTGAACGTTCCATCGTGTGATGTCACAATGTCCAATGGTCAAAGACATTCTTGCCATAGAGGGAGTACAGAGAAGGTTCCCCAGACTTATTCCTGGGATGTCAGGACTTTCATATGAAGAAAGACAAGATAGACTCGGCTTGTACTCGCTAGAATTTAGAAGATTGAGGGCAGATCTTATAGAAACGTACAAAATTCTTAAGGGGTTGGACAGGCTAGATGCAGGAAGATTGTTCCAGATGTTGGGGAAGTCCAGAACAAGGGGTCACAGTTTAAAGATATGGTGGAAATCCTTTAGGACAGAGATCAGAAAAACATGTTTCACACAGAGAGTGGTGAATCTCTGGAATTCTCATATGTCCAATCGGAATGGATTCATTTACATATGCCTTTGCAGGAGCCCAGCCCATGGTGAACGTTCCATCGTGTGATGTCACAATGCCCAATGCTCAAATACATTGTTGCCATAGAGAACGCTCAGTGATTATAGTGTGGATAAATGTGAGGTTATCCATTTTGGTGGCAAAAACGGGAAAGCAGACTATTATCTAAATGGTGGCCGATTGGGAAAGGGGGAGATGCAGCGAGACCTGGGTGTCATGGTACACCAGTCATTGAAGGTAGGCATGCAGGTGCAGCAGGCAGTAAAGAAAGCGAATGGTATGGTAGCTTTCATTGCAAAAGGATTTGAGTATAGGAGCAGGGTGGTTCTACTGCAGTTGTACAGGGTCTTGGTGAGACCACACCTGGAGTATTGCGTACAGTTTTGGTCTCCAAATCTGAGGAAGGACATTATTGCCATAGAGGGAGTGCAGAGACGGTTCACCAGACTGATTCCTGGGATGTCAGGACTGTCTTATGAAGAAAGACTGGATAGACTTGGTTTATACTCTCTAGAATTTAAGAGACTGAGAGGGGATATTATAGAAACTTACAAAATTCTTAAGGGGTTGGACAGGCTAGATGCAGGAAGATTGTTCCCGATGTTAGGGAAGTCCAGGACAAGGGGTCACAGCTTAAGGATAAGGGGGAAATCCTTTAAAACCGAGATGAGAAGAACTTTTTTCAAACAGAGAGTGGTGAATCTCTGGAACTCTCTGCCACAGAGAGTAATTGAGGCCAGTTCATTGGCTATATTTAAGAGGGAGTTAGATGTGGCCCTTGTGGCTAAGGGGATCAGGGGGTATAGAGAGAAGGCAGGTACGGGATACTGAGTTGGATGATCAGCCATGATCATATTGAATGGCGGTGCAGGCTCGAAGGGCCGAATGGCCTACTATTGCACTTAATTTCTATGTTTCCCTCTCCTCACCCCTCTCCCTCTCCTCACCCCTCTCCCTCACCCCCCTTCCCTCTCGCCCTCACCCCCCTTCCCTCTCTACCTCACCCCCTTCACTCTCTCCACCCGCCCCCTTCCTTCTACCCCCTCTCCTCCTCCCTCTCACTCCCCACTCTTTCCCGTCTCCCCCGTCTCTCCCTACACCCCTCTCCCCTCCCCCCCCTCCCTCCCCATCCCCCCCCCCCCCACATCTCTCCCCCCCCCCCCCCCCCCCATCCCCCCCTCTCTCCCCCATCCCCCCTCTCTCACCCCCTACCCCGCTCTCCTTTCCCTCCCAAATCTGTCATGTTTTCCTCCTCCTCCTCTCCCCTCCTCCCCTCTTCCACCCACCCCCCTCGTCCCACCTGTGAGTTTGGGGGGTGGTTAATTTGAGTGTGATGCCGCAGCCCCTACTCCCCCCCCCCCCCCCCCCCCCCCCCCCCCCCCCTGTGGCAATGCAAAATGGAAATGGAAATGAAGGCCATGAGTTGTTTGGCCTGCCCTGTGCTTGCGACTGCAATGCAAAAATGGAAATGGAAATGAATTGACAAGGCCATGAGTTGTTTGGCCTGCCCTGTGCTTGAAACGGCAATGCAAAATGGAAATGGAAATTAAATGAGTTGTTTGGCCTGCCCTGTGCTTGAAATGAAAATGGAAATGTTGTTTGGTCTGCCAGAAACCACTAATCTCGGCCCACAAGGCCCCTACTGGCCGAGAAACCAGTCCCCTTTTGCCCAAAATGTCTTTCTGCTCTGGGCCTTCCCATTCAGTGTGCGCAATGGGGTTTCCTTCATTTTGGAAAAACCAAACCAGATTAGGATACCACTTTGCATAGCTCCTGCATTAAGTCCCCAGGGAAGTCTCAGAGATCCCTGTTAGTTCTCCCTGAACCTCTGCCTTCACATGCACCTCCTCCAACCTCATCTATTGCATCCAGTGTTCTAGGTGTCAACTGCTCTACATCGCTTCGCCCAACACCTCTGCTCAGTTCATATTAATTAACCTGATCTCTCGGTGGCTCAGCAATTCAACTCCCCCTCCCACTCCGAATCAGACCTTTCTGCTCTGGGCCTCCTCCATGGCCAGAGTGAGTCCCACAGCAAATTGGAGGAGCAGCACCTCATATTTCGCTTGGGTAGTTTACGCCCCAGCGGTATGAACATTGACTTCTCCAATTTCAGATACTCCTTGCTTTCTCCCTCCTTCCCCTTCCCTGTTCTCCCACAACCATACCGTCTCCGCCTCTTCCTTTCTTCTTCCCACCCACCCACACATCAGTCTGAAGAAGGGTCTTGACCCGAAACATCACCCATTCCTTCACTCCATCGATGCTGCCTCACCCGCTGAGTTTCTCCAGCTTTTTGTGTGTTCGATTTTTCCAGCAACTGCATTTCTTTCCTAATCAAGTCAGCTTGAATCACTAACACAATGTAAGCTGTGTCAGTGGATGCTGGGGTTTCATGTATTGCCACGCAAAGGCAACAACATCTCGGCCAGCATGAGAAGTGGAAAGTAACATTCATACCATAAAAGCAACTGGCAAAGACCCTCCCAATGGTTCTTTATTATCACATGTATCAAGGTAAAGTGAAATTCATTTTTTGCAGTACAGTTCAGTAAAGTATTATTATACAAAAGCATCATCTTAGATTAAGTACAAAGTGTATAGAAATAGTCCACCAAGACAATATTTAGTTTAGTTTATTGTCACATGTACCGAGGTACAGTGAAAAGCTTGTCGCGTGCTAACCAGTCAACTGAAAGACTATACATGATTACAATCCAGCTGACCAGTGTACAGATGCACGATAAAGGAAATAATGTTTAGTGCAAGATAAAGTCCAGTAAAGTCTGATTAAAGATAGTCTGAGAATCCCCACTGAGGTAGATAGTAGTTCAAGATAATGCCCACGAGTCGCCAGGTTTTAGCACCATTTTCAAAGTCCAAGTTGCTTTAAATGCAGCTGGTCATAATGACCACATCAGAGGGTCGGCTTGGCCAAGCAAAGTTGTGGGCGTCCTCCACCACTGCTCTGTGCCGATGCAGGCCACGTTCGGTCGAGCCCCAGGCTGCTGAAGGGCCACCAGCCATTGCCTCGGTCTGGATCCTCATATTGGCCAACAAACCATCGGCCCTCTCCTCACTTGGCAATAGTTCAGCCTTTGTACCCTGCGGCACCTCCAACAAGAGAATGTCTAACTACACACCCTATATGTTCAATAACATGACTATTGTCAAGTCCCTATTCAATGTTCTGAGAGTCAGCATGGCCAAAATACTCAACTAGATAAATACGACATTGTAATGACTGGCTCATTTTCTAACATTTGTAGGGAGGACATGACATGTGGTGGAATACTCTCCACTTGCCTGGACCCATACAACTCCAACAATTCTCAAGTGCTCAGAACTATCCAGGATGTAGCAGCCTGCTTCACTGGCACACCGTCAATCAGCTCAAGCATTAATTCCTTCGGCCACCAACAGCATGATTTGCCATGCAGTTACCCATTCATTACTCTAACAGCATCTTGCAAAATTCTACCATCAAGGATGACAAGGTAAACACATACCATCAAAACCTTGAAATAAATCGGCATTTATTAGTGCTGGCTTTAATCCAGAATATACAATACTAGAACGTAGCTGTTTAACCTGCGCAATGATGGGAATCACACTTTATTCACAAGTTATAGGTGTAGAATTAGGCCATTCGGCCCATCCAGTGTACCATTCAACCCATTCAATCATGGCTGATCTCTGCCTCCTAATCCCATTTTCCTGTCTTCTCCCATTAACCCTTGACAACTGTTCGAATCAAGAATTTGTCTATCTCTGCCTTAAAAATATCCACTGACTTGGTCTCCACAGCCCTCTGTGGCATGAGTTCCACAGATTAACTACCCTTTGACTAAAGTTCCTCCTCACCTTTCTAAAAGTGCACCCTTTATATCAAGGTTACTTATTTTGATTATTATCGATCAATCATGCCATTCCCAGGACATTGTTGTAAGATTTCTTCTGGGCCCGACCAGTTTCAACAGCTTCATCAATGACATCCCTTCCATCATAAAGAAATGATCACTGACACACAAAGCTCAATTCCATTAGCAATTCCTCAACAATTGAAGTCCACACGTGTTTAGCACGACCTGACCAACACACAAAAACTAGTTAGTATGTTTAATTTGTAGTTTAAAGGTGCAACAGGGAAACAGGCCCTTCAACCCACAGCAACCATTGATCACCCGATCACACTAGTTGTTTGTTTTCCCACTTTCTCATCCACTCTCTGTACATTAAGGGGGATTTACAGAGCTACCCAACCTGCAAACTCACATGTCTTTGGCATATGGAAAGAAAGCGAAGAACCCAGAAGAAACGGTCACAAGGAGAACTCCACACAGAGAGCACCCGAGGTCAAGATCTGATGAGAAGTTGGGTCACTGATGCTGAGGCAGCAACACCACCAGCTGCGCTGCTCGTACACGCCACTGTGTGGCAAGTACCAATCGTGACCAAATAGGGCCAAACAATAAATACGTTCTGATCAAATATCCTTAATATTCAATGCTATTGGTCCTCAATCTGGAGTTGGCATTGATGAAAACTTTAAAATACTGTGGCTCCGTGATCCACAAAATGCACCACAGTTGTCTAGACTGTGGCACAAGCATATACTAATCCAGCAACGTATTACCACCAAGGACAATGGCAGATGATGCATGGAAAAACCAACGCTGACACGTTTCTTTCCAAATCCAAAAAATTATGAGGGTCATCGATAGGCAGAGTATGGAAAGCTTTTCCCATTAGTGGAGTCATCTGCAACCAGAAGACATAAGTTTAAGGGATAGGAGATTTAGGGGGGGGGGGGGGAGGAGTGAACATTTTCCACCCAGAGGGTTGTTAAAATCTGGTGTACATTTTGGGGGTGTGCAGGCTGTTACTCACTGTGTATAAGCAGTATTTAGATAGTATGGCCTAGGAGGCAGAGTGCATGCTGGAAAATTGCATTAATATGTCATGGCTGGTAAGGGCACATGTTTTATTGCATGACTGCGTCACATCTGGTTCTGCCTTGGAATTACAACTGTTTCTTCATTGTCACCGGGTCTATATCCTACATCCTTACCCATTAGCATTGTGCAAACACCTTCAACGCAAGGACAGTCGCAGTTCATGAAGATGTCACGCCATAATCTTTTGAGGGCAATTAGGGATAAACAATAAATGCTGATCTTACCCATGAAGCTAAAAACATTCAAATAAATTTGCACCACAGGTTAGCAAGGCCATAAAAACAAATCAAACCAAACACGGGTTTAAAACTAGAAATTAATTGAATAGTCATGAAATATTATTAAAGTTCTATCAAAATTTTGTTGAAACACTTTTAAGGAACAGTTCTAGTCACCATATCGTATAAATAACAGAGGTAATAGTGTGGGAGCAGAATATACAACTGCGATAACAAAAGGGCAAGGCTATATACTGTCAACTGGGCCTCTTCAGACGGCATTGAAGTGATTAAAGTGATGAATGACTTTAATAGAGGGATCGCAGAGGTGGGGAAAAGCATAATTGGGGAAGGAGCATCAATGAGAGTTCCAATAGGGAATTCAGAAGGGATTTATTTCCCCAAAGAGTGGTGTGAATGTGGAACCTGCTTCTGCTTCCACAGGGAATGGATAAATGGGAAGGGCAATAGTATTGATGGATTCAGGGGTGGGCTGGAGTGAAATCAGGGAGAGGGAAATAAAGAAGTTTACTAAAAGGACCATCCAATGACATATAAAAGCTGCAGTCAAGTGATTGACACGATTGGCTTATTTTAATACTAACATTTACTTTAAGGTTGTTCATGATTGATAAATGCTGGTCGTTTGTTTTCTTGGAAAGAAATAATTAGTTTAATGATAATCATTTGAAACCTGGCAAATTCTTCAATTCATCTTTTAATGTCAGAAATCCTTCAGTCATGGATTTCTGGTCTATTGAACCAATTAGATTGACGATTGTAGCATTTAAGTGATATACTACAATTTAATAATTGCGTGTAACCTAAACTTCATATCTGATTAAATGTATGTACCGGTTAAATGGGTGTTTTTATTGTAATAACTAATGTTTGTAATTCGTGGAAGAAGCAATATATGTCAGTTGGTTTAAAGAGTATGATGGTGTTCAAGTTTATGAAATGTTATGTCAATAGGATGAAAGAGCAACAAGCCTGGCATTGCACAAGTTCAAGGCAGTCCAAAAGGCTTCAAATTTCATTTTAATTTCGTACACTCAAAATTAAGTTCAACTTGCAAGTTTTGAAACATTCTCAGCATCCAATAGAAACTAGATTGAGACTGGTCAGACCAATTAAAGCCACAGAAATTACACATTTATTTCAGGAAAGGCCATTAAAATGTTTTCCAATTTTAGCCACGATGCACAAAATAGGAAAGGTGACCCTGAATGAATCATAGGTATCAAGGTCTTAACTAGTTGTGGATTCATATATTCATACAACAATCATTTAACCCCACTGGCACCAGAGAACAAGAGCAACGTCAACATGGGTGCTTGGTATTTCAATAATACAAAAATGGAAGCTTCTGTCTCCTTAATCTAGGTTGGGCCAAATTATGTGAAGGGGCACAACAACCTTCAAGAAACAACACTGCAAAACTATCCCAAATCTTAGCAACATTGATGCGCTTAATTATAATTCAAACATTTTGATGATAGTCATAACTAGGCCACAAAGGATTCCCATTCAACACTTCCACAATAATTGAAGCTGAAAAGAAAAATGATGGCAGATTTTAGTGCACCTGGCTAAAAAAACACAAGAGATTGTGGTGAGCACTTTTATTTACAAATATGATTAAAAGCTTTTGCCTTGACAGTCATGCTATTTTACCTGAAACAAATTGGGGAGGCATGCAATAGTAAAGCATCTTACTCGTTTGTTTGTAAGAAAATACACAGCTTGTAGTATGAGTAAGCAACATCTATGATTTGGTATTTATGATTTAGATGGAAAATTCCATTAGAAGATCCCACTGAAAACCAGATTTACCTCCATACTTTGAACAAAAAAATATTAAAAAATTAATTTGAGGAACATTAAAATACTTTATGAAAATAAGTAAAAGCTCTCTTGATTTCCATCTATACAATATGTGTGATAGTGCCTTGGCCCTATTGTGCTACTCGGGCCCCAGGATTCACATACAGTATGCACATCCTCTGCCACAGCAGAAAACGATTTATTTATTTATATATATATTTATAACACTGGGTCAGGATACCCTTGCCAGCATGTTTTAAAACTCTTATATATTTCCCAGAAGCACTTTGTATGATCAACATGTACATCAAATTTTTTGTATCAAATTATTCAATCTTAATAAAATTTCCTGATGAATAAATACCAAAAGAAAGCTAGCAGCGAGTAAGATAAGGCTGCAGATAATAACATTTGTCTTTCTGCACAGATTTACAAATTATTTGTAATGCATGATAAGCAATGTACATCCTGCTTTCCAATTTCACAAAAAGTATGATTGCACATATATCAATACTGTGTCATTTTAAAAGGTGACCAACAAATGGTCAGTGTTCTTGTTAACATTAACAATGGGGCCCTGATTATAAGGAAATTTAAGGACTGTACAGGCACTAGTCCAGAGGTGATGTCTGCCCTCACTAAGTGAGCCCACAATTAAGATATCTGGGCGAGATTATGGCATAGTTTTTCATCTATAGTCTTCCTTCGGATAGTCCAGCGTAACCAGATTCCCAAAACCAAGTCTGAGGGTTTCCACATCAAAGTTTTCAATTTCTCTTTCTCGTCGTTCCAATAAATTTCGTATTCTCTCGGTCCTGTCTTTCTGAAGTGCAGCAAGTTCCTCTTCAATCTTGAAATAAAACAAAACAGATAATTATTACAAACACTGATACTCTACATTTATCTTGATACGCGAAATACAGCAGTGAATTTCGGACTCCAAATTAATGTTTCTTTCCAGCTTGCCCTTGTATAGTTCCAACACATCAACCATGCGGTTGCTATCCACCAGTTTGGTGAATATTAACGGTTTTCAAACAGCTTTGTAAATCATAGCACTTGAAATCTATGTTGAGGAAGGAACTGCAGATGCTAGCTGAAACCAACGATAGACACCTTGAGTAACTCAGCGAGTTAGACTGTGTCTTTTCCTTGTGGAGAAACGGAATAGGTTAGGTTTCGGCTCGCGACTGAGATCTTCTTCAGACAGGGAAGCGTGAGATATACAGTGCCCTCCATAATGTTTGGGACAAAGACCCATCATTTATTTATTTGCCTCAGTACTCCATAATTTGAGATTTGTAATAGTGCACATTGTCAGATTTTATTAAAGGGTATTTTAATACATTTTGGTTTCACCATGTAGAAATTACAGCTGTGTTTAAACATAGTCCCCCCATTTCAGGACAGACTGAACTGAACTCTTGCCGGTGTGAGTACTTGTGATTGTCTGAAGAAGGGTCTCGACCCGTAAAGTCACCCATTCCTTCTCTCCAGAGTCGCTGCCTGTCCCGCTGAGTTACACCGGCTTTTTGTGTCTCTTCAATTTAAATAAAATTAAATAAAAAGTTAAATAAAAAACAGAGTGCTGGAGGAACTCAGCGGGCTAGGCGGCATCTGTGGAGAGAAAGGATTAGGAGTTGTTTCGGGCCAGGGTTCTTCTTCAATAGGAAGGAACTGCAGATGCAGTTGTCTTTGCAAAACGGCAAATGATTCCGGGAGAAAAAAAAGAGAAAGAATGAGAAAGAACAAGAGATAGAGGTTCCAGCCTCTTAACCCTAAGCACTGTGGTGGATCAACGCTAACAAAAATAGTCATCCAGATCTTGAAATTTAAAATATTAATAGACTTAATCTGCTATAATTTTTAGAGGTGCAGTATGACTTTTTATATCCTTGCATTTTTTAAGCAGCAAGATCTTAAGTCAATTTCACCGGTTATTACATTTCCATTGGCGAGTGAAATGTTAATGAAACATGTTCGGGCCAATCTCAGTTGTTTCCACCTCAGCTGGTACAGCGGTGACCCGTTATTATGATTATCTATGGCCGTTTTAAAAAAAAAAAACGTATTTAACATCGAAAAATCGTATTTCAGTATTCTTATCGCATTCCCGTACGAAATACGGAAAATCCGTACTACTTGGCAGCTCTGCATTAGCCAAACCTCGGCTTACCAAAATCAACTGTTTGGTACATCATCAAGAAGAAAGAGAGCACTGGTGAGCTTACTAATCGCAAAGGGACTGGCAGACAAAGGAAGACCTCCACAGCTGATGACAAGAATTCTCTCTATAATAAAGAAACCCCCCCCAAACACCTGCCCGACAGATCAGAAACACTCTTCAGGAGTCAGGTGTGGATTTGTCAATGACCACTGTCCGCAGAAGACTTCATGAACAGAAATACAGAGGCTACACTGCAAGATACAAACCACTGGCTAGCCACAAAAATAGGAAGGCCAGGTTAGTTTCCCAAGAAGTACTTAAAAGAGCAACCACAGTTCTGGAAAAAATGTCTTGTGGACAGTTGAGAGGAAGATTAACATATCAGAGTGGTGGCAAGAGAAAGTATGGAAGAGAGAAGGAACTGCCTAAGATCCAAAGCATACCACCTCATCTGTGAGACACGATCGCGGGGCTGCTGAAGGTACTGGCTCACTTATCTTCATTGATGACACAACTGCTGATGGTAGTAGCATAATGAATTCTGAAGTGTATAGAGGCATCCTATCTGCTCAAGTTCAAACAAATGCCTCAAAACTCATTGGCCGGCAGTTCATTCTACAGCAAGACAATGATCCCAAACATACTGCTAAAGCAACAAAGGAGTTTTTCCAAAGCTAAAAAATGGTCAATTATTGAGTGGCCAAGTCAATCGCCCAATCTGAACCCAATTGAGCATGCCTTTTATATGCTGAGGTGAAAACTGAAGGGGACTAGCCCCCAAAACAAGCATAAGCTAAAGATGGCTGCAATACAGTTTTGGCAGAGCATCACCAGAGAAGACACCCAGCAACTGGTGATGTCCATGAATCGCAGACTTCAAGCAGCCATTGAATGCAAAGGATATGCAACAAAATACTAAACATGACTACTTTCATTTACATGACATTTCTGTGTCCCAAACATTATGGTGCCCTGAAATGGGGGGACTATGTATAAACACTCTTGTAATTTCTACATGATGAAACTAAAATGTATAAAAATGGCCTTAATTAAATTCTGACAATGTGCACTTTAACCACACGTGATTTTTTTTCTGTTACAAATCTCCAATTGTGGAGTACAGAGGCAAATAAATAAATGAGTCTTTGTCCCAAACATTATGGAGGACACTGTGGGTGGTGATGTGGAGAGATATAGAACATATGAATGAAAGATATTCAAAAAAGTAACGATGATAAAGGAAACAGGTCATTGTTAGCTGTGGCCTACATGAAAACGGGTAGAGACAATGAGATTCAACAAGACGTCTTTGAAGTTGGTACGACTCGGGTGGGGGAAAAATCTTTGGCAAGCTTCAGCCCGCTGAGAATCTAATTGATCTTGCTTAATGCTACATATTAAGTTGTTTATCATTTTAATTTTATAAAGATAAATTATTCTACCCGATTATAAAGTTGGTAATGCACACACTATTACAGATGCAAAGCATGCTTATTTTGAACATACCTTTTGTTCAAGACGTGCTCGGCGCAATGACACCAGTTGCTCCAGTTTCTGAAGCTCTCGCTCATGCTGTGCTTCAGTCTGCATCTTAATTTTGCTCTGGTAGGCATTGAGAAGTTCCATTTCCTGCTGAAGCTGATGTTTCAGGGCTTGGCACTCTGCTTCCTGAGCCTCATCCAGTCGCAGCTATTTAACCAAAAAAATGAATCAGTACCATCGTACTCCTCCATAAATTGAAATCAAAGCAAATGCGACCAAATCGTACATTAAATCTCTAGGCGTAGGGGCCTAATCTAGAAGTTGCTTAATGCAAGGCAGTAGTGGTAAAATAAATTAATGTTTACTAATATATTTGGAATTATTGCTAAGAATACTAAAATAATAATGCAGCATTGGGACAGACTATGTAGCTATGACAAATCAGGATGCAGCATTTAACCTAGAGTCCATTTTGGTTGCAAGAGCCATCTCATTTCTTTGCTTCTACCTGTATTCCCAAGTATTTTTCCTTTCATGAACTCATACAATTCCTTCCAAATGCCTCACCTGAATCTGCCTCCACTTTTTTCCTGATAGTACATTCTCAATTATAATTCCTTGCGACACAAAATATTATTTCCTAAACTTTTTTTTCCCACTGAATCATCTTCATTTTATAACAGACAGCCAACCATGTCATCTCTGGGTGCCCGCACTACCACCCACCAAATGGAGATCAGGGCCTGGCAGACATTGACGCATAGACAACAACCTGGCTGCTCAACACCCAGCTTGAGGTCTAACCATTCCTTTGGTTTATGTTCCATTCGCAAGAAGAAGTTGATCTTCATTCTGTACGCTCCAGTTCTTAACCCATCCTCCGAAGGAACATTTTTCACTGCTGACTGTATCATTTCATGATTTTAAATTCTTCTATTAGATCTGGTCTCAACTCTCCCATCTTTATAGTTTATTCATGTAGCAAAAGCCCTTCATTAGTGCAAACATTCAATAATGTTTTCCAGTGCCTTCAAAGGCATTCACTTCTTTCCTAAAATGTGGCACCTTGAACAAGACAAAATATTCCAAATCTGTCAAAATCAATACTGACTCGTAGTTCATGCTGACTTCCTTACTGATATTCTGTGGCACCATTTATGAAGTCCAGCATCACATTTGCTTATAACTACTTTCTCAACCTGCCCTGCAACAATCTATACGTACATCATCTCAGATTTTTTCCTATAACTCTGAGAATTATCCCTTGTGGTCTATGTTTACCTTTTTTCATTCTTTCCTTCAAATAGTAACACTTTGCGTTTTACTATTTTTAATTTCATCTACTCTGTGAGCACACAGCCTGTCTTCATTTCCTTGAAGTCTTTCACAATCCTTATGGTCAATAGCACTTCTGTGCTTTATGTCATGAACTAATTTGTAAATTGTATCCTGTACATCCAAATTATTAATGCGTGTAAAGAAAAATACCTAACATCTGAGAAACACCACGGCACACTGCCCTCCAGTATGTAAAACAACCATTTGCTAACCATTTCCTGACAGAACCATTCTTCTACCCATGCTGCTCTATTCTCTTCATTCTACGGGCTTCAATGCTGATCGATCTGCATTATGTGGAACTTTATCAAATGCCTTTTAGAAGCTGACATATGCATACTCTCCTCACCAGTTCCTTTCACCAATCAGAACATTGTATTTTAAGTTTGACAGACAGGATTTGCCTATTACAATTTCTATACTTTCCAATCTATACTTTCTTAAATGACTGCTAATTCTTTTCCAGATTACCATTTCTAAAATTTACCGCACTGGTATTAAACGGACTGGTTCATATTTGCTGGCATTCTACATGCAACCTCCATGGACAAGTGAGTAACTTTTGGTTAAATGTTACTGATTCTCTCGAATGGTGATTTGGCTACTTTAAGTAACTTCCATCAACACTCACCATTAAATAAACTCTCAAGTGGAGGAGGGGGGTGGGGAGGTGAAGAAGAGGCCGAGTGGACAAAGCGACAGGATGGGGAGGAGGAGACGGTGGAGGCGGAGCAAACAAAGCGATGGGCCGACAGGAAGAAGTGGCAGCTGGTGAGAGGGGAGGGATCCCCACGGTGATCGAGCATGCCTGGTCAGTGGCCCGAAGAAAGCGCTGTCCACATGGGCTACAACATGAGCCTCAACAGCAGCCGTGTGCAGTGGGTGAAGGGTTCGCTGATGCACCCTGTGAGCTGGGGTAGCGTTGGAAGCTGGAGCTGTAAGCAGCCGGGGAGGCGGCACAAGCCAGGGGTGGCGTCGGCAGGTCCAACTGCTATAACCAAAACCCATTATAAAAGGGGTCTGTTAAAACAAAGGTTCACTGTACTGCTATTCAAACTGCATAGAAAATGAAACACATACCGCCTGTGAGGCCATCATCTCATTGATACTTTGTTCATACTGTTCTGCCAGGATCGCCAGTTTCCGAGTCTGTTCCTCTTTAAGTGCTTTTAGGACCATCTTGTGGTCACTTTTTGGAGTTACCTCCAGCTGGTGGTTCCTCAGTGCTTTGTACTGCTTCGTTTGGACTTTACACGTGTCTTGGAATTGCTTTTTGATCTGTAACTCCATAGCCTGCGCAGAATTATAAGTTAAGGTCACATTAGTCTATACAAGACCATGTTGCCCGGTTTAAGGAACTACTTAAATTACATAGAACAGTGTACTATGTCGTGGGCAGAAAACTATTTATATTAAAAATTGTACTATTTAAAAATCGGTATTGCAAAATATAAAAAATTACTTGAAAACACAAATGGGGCAAACACTTATAAAAACAGAAAATGCCAAAACTATCCAGGTCATTCAGCATCTGTGGAGAATAAGTAAATTAACATGGCAGGTTGGAGATCTGTTGTCTAGTTCTGACCGAGCTGGAAAGATCGGCTAGTTCTGACAAAAGATCATTTGTCTCCACTGATGCTGCCTGACCTGCTGTGTATTACCAATGTTTTTCATTGATTTCGTTTTCTGACAAATGCAATAGTTTATATTCTAGTTTCAGCAGAATTTTACGCCTGTCCTTATTAATTTTCTATTTTCATCTCCTCATGTAGATGTTACCTTTATCCCATCTCAGATGGCAAAAATCATTTTTGACCCATTCAATCTTTCTTGCTCTCTGCAGACACTCACTTGCTTCTCTCCATCCCAGCCGTTCATTGATGCCCACCCACAAACACTCTCATACTGTATATGCCTTCAGATCTTTTTTATTAAACCTGCAGTATTCCACCACATTTTGTTTCCATTCATTGGATTTTTTTCTGTTTATATTAATGACTCCCACTAAATTAACATCTTAAGAAATGTAGAACATGCAGAATATTTATCCGGATTAATTAACTTAAATACGGATGCAAAGACTTTTAAAGGTACATTATGCAGATTGAAAGTATTCAGTTGATTGAGGTATAACTTATAATTTAAGACATTACTGGTTGATCTATTGATAACATCCGTCTTAAAGCATAACAGCACATATTACACAAATATATCTTGGATGCTCCTCTTTCAGAGTGCAATAGTTAGTTATTCAGAATTTCAGTTTAACTTTCCAAATCATTACCAGAAAGGCTGAACGCACAACCATGCTGAGTGAGTATTGCACGTTTAACAAGTTTGCTGTGATTATAAGCATGTGAATGAAAAGTAAAGCAAAAAAATTGTCGGCTACAGCTTCTTTATAATGAGATCAAGATTATTATTGGCATCAACTTGGTTAACCACAATCCCGCTAGGAGTGACAGGGCAACTAAAAAAATGACATAGGAATTTTACGGAACATTTTTGAACAAATTTGATGATTTCTGTACATTACCAAAACCTATAGAACTTTTACCTAACCAAGTCACTGACAAGATATGTAGGAAGGACCTGGTTTACACTGAAGCATGACACAAAATGCTGGTTTTGGGGGAAGGTACTTAATTTGGGCAAAGCAGATTACAACATCATTAGGCAGGAGCTAGGGAGGGCAGGTTGGGAGCAGTTGTTATTGGGTCAATCCACATCTGACGTATGGGAGTCGTTTACAGACCAGCTGATCAAAGTTCAGGATCAGCATGTTCCAGTAAGGGGGAGAGATAAGGAAGGCAAGGAACCGTAGATGACCAAAGAGGTTAAAACTTGAGGACTATAAGGAGAGTAGGAAAGAACTCAAGCGGGCAATTGGAAAGGCCATGAAATGTCTTTGACGAGGCTTTCTGAAGATATGTTAAAAACAAGAGGGTGACCATGGAGAAGGTAGGGCCGCTCAAGGATAATAGAGGAGATCCATGCCTGGAGACAAAGGATGCAGGTGAGGTGCTAAAGAAGTACATTGTATCTTCATTCACAGAGAAGGACTTGGAGGACAGTGAGATCAGTGTGGAAAATACAAATATGGAGAATGCAAATATGCTAGGACAGTTTGAGATCGAGGGGGAGGTGAGGGGGGGAAGGCTTCAAGGAGATGTGCAGGGATTTTTTTTTTTTTTTTTTTTTTTTACACACAGAAAGTGGGGGCCTGGAAGGCATTGCCATCGGTGGTAGTGGAGGCATATACAGTGCATTGAGAAAGTATTCAGGCCCTTTCACTTTTTCCACATTTTGTTACATTACAGCCTTATTCTAAAATTGGTTAGTCATTTTTTTTAAATCATCAATCTACGCACAATACCTCATAATATAAAAACAAAAACAGGTGTTTAGTAATTATTGCAAAATAATTAAAAATAAATAACTGAAATATCACATTTACGTAAGTATTCAGACCCTTTGCTGTGACTCTCAAAATTGAGCTTTGGTGCATCGTGTTTCCATTGATTATCCTTGAGATGTTTCTACAACTTGATAGGAGTCTACAAGTGGTAAATTAAATTGATTGTACATGACTTGGAAAGGCACACACATGTCTATATAAGGTCCCACCGTTGACAGTGCATGTCAGAGCAAAAAACAAGCCATGAAGACGAATTGTCTGTAGACCTCCGAGACAAGATTGTGTTGAGGCACAGATCTGGGGAAAACATTTTTTGGAGCATTGCAGGTCCCAAAGAGCACAGTGGCCTCCGTCATTCTTAAATAGAACTTTTGAAACCACCATAGAGCCTGGCCAAACTGAGCAATCGAAGGAGAAGGGCCTTAGGATAGAGACTTACTAACATATTCAGGGAGGTGACCAAGAACCCGATGGTCACTCTGACAAAGCTCCAGAGTTCCTCTGTGGAGATGGGAGAAACTTCCAGAAGGACAACTATATCTGCAGCACTCAGGCCTTTATTGTAGAGTGGCCAGACAGAAGCCACTCCTCAGTTAAAGGCACATGACAGCCCGCTTGGCGTTTGCCAAAAGGCACCTAAACAAGATTCCCTGGCCTGATGAAACCAAGATTGAACTCTTTGGCCTGAATGCCAAGTGTCACATCTGGAGGAAACCAGGCACCGCTCATCACCTGGCCAATACCATATCTACGGTGAAGCATTGTGGTGGCAGCATCATGCTGTAGGGATGTTTTTCAGCGGTAGGAACTGGGAGACCAGTCAGGATCGAGGTAAAGATGAACGGAACAAAGTATAGAGAGATCGATGAAAACCTGCTCCAGAGCGTTCAGGACCTCGGACTGGGGCAGACGTTCACCTTCCAACAGGACAACGACCTAAAGCTCACGTCCAAGACAACGCAAGAGTGGCTTTGTGACAAGTCTGTGAATGTCCGTAAATGGCCCGGCCAGAGCCCGGACTTGAACCCGATCGAACATCTCTGGAGGGATCTGAAAATAGATGTGCATCGACACTCCCCATCCAACCTGACAGAGCTTGAGAGGATCTGCAGAGAAGAATGAGATAAATTACCCAAATACAGGTGTGCCAAGCTTGTAGCGTGATACCCAAGAAGACTTGAGGCTGTAATCACTGCCAAAGGTGCCTTAACAAAGTACTGAGTAAAGGGTCTGAATACTTATGTAAATGTGATATTTCAGTTCTTTATTTTTAATTATTTTGCAAACATTTCTAAACACCTGTTTTCACTTTTTTATTGTGGGTTATTGTGTGTAGATTGCTGATAAAAAAAAAAGAATTTAATCCATTTTAGAATAAGGCTGTAACGTAACAAAATGTGGAAAAAGTGAAGGGGTCTGAATACTTTCCGAATGCACTTTTTGATAGTGGTGTTTAATAGATCTTAGATAAGCATATGGACTTGCGAGGAATAACCATATAATAACCATATAACAATTACAGCACGGAAACAGGCCATCTCGACCCTTCTAGTCCTTGCCGAACACATAATCTCCCCTAGTCCCATATACCTGTGCTCAGACCATAACCCTCCATTCCCTTTCCATCCATATAACTATCCAATTTATTTTTAAATGATAAAAACGAACCTGCCTCCACCACCTTCACTGGAAGCTCATTCCACACAGCTACCACTCTCTGAGTAAAGAAGTTCCCCCTCATGTTACCCCTAAACTTCAGTCCCTTAATTCTCATGTCATGTCCCCTTGTTTGAATCTTCCCTACTCAGTGGGAAAAGCTTTTCCACGTCAACTCTGTCTATCCCTCTCATCATTTTAAAAACCTCTATCAAGTCCCCCCTTAACCTTCTGCGCTCCAAAGAATAAAGCCCTAACTTGTTCAACCTTTCTCTGTAACTTAGTTGCTGAAACCCAGGCAACATTCTAGTAAATCTCCTCTGTACTCTCTCTATTTTGTTGACATCCTTCCTATAATTAGGCGACCAAAACTGTACACCATACTCCAGAATTGGCCTCACCAATGCCTTGTACAATTTTAACATTACATCCCAACTTCTATACTCAATGCTCTGATTTATAAAGGCCAGCACACCAAAAGCTTTCTTTACCACCCTATCTACATGAGATTCCACTTTCAGGGAACTGTGCACAGTTATTCCCAAATCCCTCTGTTCAAGTCAAGTTCAAGTCAAGTCAAGTCAAGTGTTCACCTACATTCTTCAATTTCCTACCATTTACCATGTACGTCCTATTTTGATTTGTCCTGCCAAGATGTAGCACCTCACACTTATCAGCATTAAACTCCCATCTGCCATCTTTCAGCCCACTCTTCCAACTGGCATAAATCTCTCTGTAGACTTTGAAACTCTACTTCATTACCCGCAACCCCACCTATCTTAGTATCATCTACATACTTACTAATCCCATTTTACCACACCATCATCCAGATCATTGATGTACATGACAAACAACAGTGGACCCAACACAGATCCCTGTGGCACCCCACTCGTCACTGGCCTCCAACCTGACAAACAACCATCCACCATTACTCTCTGGCATCTCCCATTCAGCCACTGTTGAATCCATCTTGCTACTCTCTACCATTAATACCCAACCATTGAACCTTGTTAACCAACCTTCCATGAGGAACCTTGTCAAAGGCCTTACTGAAGTCCATATACACAACATCCACTGCGTTACCCTCATCAATTTCCCGTGTAACATCTTCAAAAAATTCAAGAAGATTAGTTAAACAAGACCTTCCAGGCACAAATCCATGTTGACTGTTCCTAATCAGACCCTGTTTATCCAGATGCTTATATATATTATCTCTAAGTATTCTTTCCATTAATTTGCCCACCACTGACGTCAAACTAACAGGTCTATAATTGCTAGGTTTACTCTTAGGCCCCTTTTTAAACAATGGAACAACATGCGCAGTACGCCAATCCTCCGGCACTATTCCCGTTTCTAATGACATTTGAAATATTTCTGCCATAGCCCCTGCTATTTCTACACTAACTTCCCTCAATGTCCTAGGGAATATCCTGTCCGGACCTGGAGACTTATCCACTTTTATATTTCTCAAAAGTGTCAGTACTTCCTCTTCTTTGATCCTCATAGTTTCCATAGCTACTCTACTTGTTTCCCTTACCTCACATAATTCAATATCCTTCTCCTTGGTGAATACTGAAGAAAAGAAACTGTTCAATATCTCCCCCATCTCTTTTGGCTCTGCAGATAGTTGTCCACTCTGACTCTCTAATGGACCAATTTTATCCCTCGTTATCCTTTTGCTATTAATATAGTGGTAGAAACCCTTCGGATTTACTTTTACCTTACTTGCCAAAGCAACCTCATATCTTCTTTTAGCTTTTCTAATTTCTTTCTTAAGATTCTTTTTACATTCTTTATACTCCTCAAGCACCTCATTTACTCCATGCTGCCTATAATTATTGTAGATCTCCCTCTTTTTCCGAACCAAGTGTCCAATTTCCCTTGAAAACCATGGCTCTTTACAATTTTTACGATTTCCTTTCAACCGAACAGGGACATAAAGATTCTGTACTCTTAAAATTTCACCTTTAAATGTACTCCATTTCTCTTCCACATCTTTCCCATAAAACAAACTGTCCCAATTTACTCCTTTTAAATCCTTTTGCATCTCCTCAAAGTTAGCCTTTCTCCAATCAAAAATCTCAACCCTAGGTCCAGTTTTGTCCCTCTCCATAATTATATTGAAACTAATGGTATTGTGATCACTGGACCCGAACTGTTACCCAACGCATACCTCTGCCACCTGACCCATCTCATTTCCTAACAGGAGGTCCAGTACCGCCCCTTCTCTAGTAGGTACTTTTATGTATTGTTGCAAAAAACTATCCTGCACACATTTTACAAACTGCAAACCATCCAGCCCATTTACAGAATGTGTTTCCCAGTCTATGTGTGGAAAATTGAAATCTCCCACAATCACTACCTTGTGCTTACTACTAATATCTGCAATCTCCTTACATATTTGTTCTTCCAATTCTCGCTTCCCATTTGGCGGTCTATAATACACCCCTATAAGTGTTGCTACCCCTTTCCCATTTCTCAGTTCCACCCAAATAGCCTCCCTAGACGAGCCCTCTAATCTATCCCGCCAAAGCACTGCTGTAATATCTTCCCTGATAAGCAATGCAACACCTCCACCTCTTGCCCCTCCAATTCTATCACACCTGAAGCAACGAAATCCTGGAATATTTAATTTCCAATCACAGCCCTCCTGCAACCATGTTTCACTATTTCAGCAAAGAATAGAGGGATACGGATCATGTACAGGCAAATGCGATCTGTTTAACTTGGCATTATGTTCGGTGCACACAATACGGCCCAAAAGGCCCATTCCTGTGCTGCGTTGTTCCATGTTCTATATAGTTAGTGACAAGATCCTTATCAGCATTGATATACAGAGAGATCATGGGGTCCAAGTCCACAACTCTCTGGAAGTGCCAAATAAGTGGATGGGGTGGTAAAGGCAGCATATAGTATACTTGCCTTCATCGGTATGGAGTATAAGAGTCAGGAAATCATGTTGCAATTTTTATAAAACTTTACAGGAATGCTGTGGAGGTTTTGGAGAGGGTGCAGAAGTAGTTTATCAGAATACTGCCTGGACGAGAAGGTATTAGCTATGAGGAGAGATTGGACAAACTTGGATTGTTTTCTTAGAAGCAATGAATGCCGAGGGGAGACCTGATAGAAGCACACAAGGCACAACTTGTACCCCAGGGTGGGAATGTCAAAACATGGCTTTAAGGAGGGCAGGGCAAAGTTTAATGCAGATGCACTAGGCAATCTATTTTGTTTAAACACAGTGGTGAATGCCTGGAACATGCTGCCAGGGTCAGTGATTGAAGCAGATATGATTGTGGCATTTAAGAGGATTTTGGAAAGCCACATGGATAAACAGGGATATGGACTTGCCAGCAAGCGAGATTAGTTTAACTAGACATCATATTCACCACTGATATTGTGGGCCGAAGGGACAGTTTTTGTACTATATGCTCTATATTCTAAATGACCAAGCCACCTCATCTGAACCTTATCATTAGTCATTTCCAATGAGACTAGGCTCATTTTGAGTACTTTTATAAAGTCCTCCCTTCTTTGCAGATTGGAAAACCATAACTGAAATGTCTTCATTCAAGAAAAGAAGCAGGAGGAGAAGGATACAAAGTAGAAAGCAGTAGACCAATCGCTTAACGCAACAATGGGAAAACGTTGCAATTCATAATAAAGGAGGCTGCAGCAAACCATCTGGAATATCATAATCCAATTATACAGTCAACGCGGCTTTAGAAATGGGATGCGTTATGACAAATTTGACACGTGTTTAAGTAGACAAGATGGGTAGATAGAGGGAAATCAGAAATAGTCTACTTAGGTTTCCAAAAGCCGTTTGCTAAGGCAGCATAAAAAAGGTTAGTGCACATGGCAAGAGGTCGCTGCATTGGAGGCAATACATCACCATGGATAGCCAATTGATTAACAAAAAAAAGGATAAATGGATTATTTTAAACTTGCCAAGCTATAGCTAGGAAGGCACCACAGGGATCAACACTGGGCTTTACCTATCTACAATCTATGTTCATGGTGCAAGGTGAAGGAAAAGCAAGTTGCGATAAGGGCACAGTCTGCTGGTATTTCTATGGCAAATTTCTATGGAAAAACACAAATTAATTCACTTTGGGAGGTAAAACAGGAATACAGAATAATGGAGGGAGATGGCAAGATGCTGTGGGATCTGATTAATCTCATTCAGGTGAGCATGCAGGTCATCATCTTTGTGAACATTACAGCCTTTTTCATGAAAGTACTCCCACAATACTATCAGATAGAGCTTTTCAGAATATAAACCTAGCAACGTAAAAGGCACTGATGAAACAATGGTGTGCACTTTGAGGGAAGTGTACCACTTGAGTTCAATGTTCCTAATGCCTTATTGGGAAATATTTATTGAGAAATGAATATTTAGAGAGCTGGATATGTTATTGATTAAGTGTCCTGGTTTTCCATCGTTAGTGTTCAACTTCGTGTGTGCTCTTGGACCAGAGATGCTTCAATACAGAGTATTTCATCACAGTACTCAAGGACGAAAATCGTCATGAGTTTCAGGAAATGAGTTAATTGTCAATGGTTACCTGGCCCTGACCTCGTATATTGCAACCACTATTTTATCTGGTCCACATTTGGGCTGAGGTTCTGATGAGGGTAAGAGTCAACAGATCCAAGGCCCAAACTTATCATTGGCGAGCAAGTTATTGGTATGTACTGCACGACAAGCAATGTTAATGACATCCTTCATATCTGCTGATGATCAAAAGTAGACCATCAGGTTTGTAATTGTGCAGGAAGGAACTGCAGATGTCGGTTTAAACTGAAGATTGACACAAACGACACAAATGTCTGAAGAAAGGTCTTGAATTGAAACGTCACCTATTGAAACGTCACCTTTTCTCCATAGATGCTGTCTGACCCGCTGAGTTACTCCAGCTTTTTGTGTCTATCTTCAGGTTGTTAATTGCTCTGCATTTTATGATCAGGACATACCCGTGCATTTTTACATAGAAACATAGAAATTAGGTGCAGGAGTATGCCATTCGGCTCTTTGAGCCTGCACCGCCATTCAATATGATCATGGCTGATCATCCAACTCAGTATCCCGTACCTGCCTTCTCTCCATACCCTCTGATCCCCTTAGCCACAAGGGCCACATCTAACTTCCTCTTAAATATAGCCAATGAACTGGCCTCAACTACCCTCTGTGGCAGAGAGTTCCAGAGATTCACCACTCTCTGTGTGAAAAAAGTTTTTCTCATCTCAGTTTTAAAGGATTTCCCCCTTATCCTTAAGCTGTGACCCCTTGTCCTGGACTTCCCCAACATCGGGAACAACCTTCCTGCATCTAGCCTGTCCAACCCCTTAAGAATTTTGTAAGTTTCTATAAGATCCCCTCTCAATTTCCTAAATTCTAGAGAGTATAAACCTATCCAGTCTTTCTTCATAAGACAGTCCTGACATCCCAGGAATCAGTCTGGTGAACCTTCTCTGCACTCCCTCTATGGCAATAATGTCCTTCCTCAGATTTGGAGACCAAAACTGTACGCAATACTCCAGGTGTGGTCTCACCAAGACCCTGTACAACTGCAGTAGAACCTCCCTGCTCCTATACTCAAATCCTTTTAGATATAGATATGCCATTTATTGTCACTATACATGTACAGTGAAACTGAAAGCTGCTCGTACTCAGTGCATACGTACAATTTTACACAAAAAACAAGAAACAGAAAAGCAAAACAGAAGGGAGATGGGGGGGGGGGAATAGGTGCACAAATTCTACGGCGCTACATACATATATACATGTATACAGATGGAAGTCCGTGTTGGGCGGTGTAGTCAGTGCATGTGTGGATTTGAATTTATGGTAGATATAATTCTCGGGAAGCAGCTATTCCTGAGTCGGTTTGTCCTGGATTTGATGCACCTATAGCGCCTTGCTATGAAAGCTAACATACCATTCGCTTTCTTCACTGCCTGCTGCACCTGCATGCCTACTTTCAATGACTGGTGTACCATGACACCCAGGTCTCGATGCATCTCCCCTTTTCCTAATCAGCCACCATTTAGATAATGTTAGTATTGTGACTGGGCTTCAGTGCATCTTTTCAACTATTGTTCAATATGGAGGAACACTGATACACGAGCTGAGAGGGGATGGCGGCAATCAGAAACATATTTCCTTGCCCTCGTTTCAGCTGATGCTATGTGACTTCATGTGGTCTGGAAATCAATGTTTATGACTCTCGGGGTTACCTTCCTCATGTAGGTCTGTGTGCCGGCTCCTCTGGTGCCTTGGCCTGCCAGTGGCACATGACGGTGATGGAGGAGTCCGGCACACTGTCCGTAATTTGAATATGTAAATAAGTCTATGTTGCACAAGGGAGACTCCAGAAGCCAGATGTTTGACAGGATACCTTTGTACGGTCGATTGTGCCTGAAGCAATGAGGCAATGTTGAGTCTCAATGCTACGGTCGATACCGAGCTGTCCGAGTTTAATCCTCTACTGTTTTAATACTGCAGTTGTACTACCACCAAGTGGAATAAGAGGTAACTTCAGAAGCAAATTAATAGTTATTAAGGATGGCAGATTTCTTCTGCTTAGGGTATTAGGGAATCAGATACTATTTATTACAATCCACTAGTTTTGTGGTCATCTTTACTAAGGTTATTATTTATTGTTATACACCAGATGATTCAATTCCACAGCTGCTATGTTGGGATTTTAATTCTGGCCTCTGGGTTTTAGTTTCAGATTATAGGTTATTGGTCTGGTAACTTAACCATTGTCCCAAGGTAATTGCAATACATTACGCATAAACTCAATTATTCTCGTCATATTCAAATATTTATGTGCGTTCAACTCCAGGATGTCGTAGGTATTGTACCCCTTTTAAACAGTATCTGTCTAAATTCATCACCAACGGTGATGAAACAAAATACCGAGCGGAGGTGCAGAACCTGGCGGACTGGTGCGCACGTAACAACTTGTCACCAAACACCTCCAAGACCAAGGAGCTGATTATTGACTTCAGGAGGTCCCATAATGGAGAATACGCCCCAATTTCCATCTACGGGGAAAGTGTGAAGAGAATGTCCAGCTTTAAGTTTCTGGGATCTCACATTTCAGAGGACCTCACATGGTCTACCAACACCGCTGCGCTGGTCAAGAAGGCACAGCAACGACTGTTCTTCCTGAGGACATTAAAAAAGACTGGTCTGCCCCAACAGCTGCTGACAACCTTCTACCGCTGCACCACAGAGAGCATATTAACGTATGGCATCTCTGTGTGGTATCTCAGCTGCATGGAGGCGGAGAGGAGAGCTCTTCAGCGCGTCGTCCACAGAGAGCCAGAAGATTATTGGGACACAGCTACCAGACTTGTAGGGCATCTACCACATACGGTGCCTCAGGAAGGCCGTCAGCATCCATAAAGACTTCTCACACCCTTGTAATGGACTGTGCGAAGTACTTCCCTCCGGCAGACATTACAAGGCCTTCTACGCCCGAACCTCCAGACTCAGGAACAGCTTCATTCCCAGAGCTATAGCGGCTCTGAACCGGCCCTGCTGAGTGCCCCCGATCCCCCCCTGGACTGTCTCCCAATGTTGAAAATTTTCAGCGACCTGCTGCGACTATGACGGGTGCTGGCAGTCGCCGAAAAAAATCGCATACATGGAACTTATGCTTATCCTTAAAGCTTACTCTTTTATCTTTTAGTTTTTCTATTTTCGAGTTGTGTAATAATGGCAAACAATAAATTATGTCCTACAAAATGATATCCAGTTTACTGATCTACAAAGGCTGTGGTTAGGTAAATATCTTCGACAATAGAATACCAAAGATTTAGAGTCCAAATAAACTACAAATAAATGTAACCCAAATGATTGTAACAGCAACCCATTCATATTAATTCAGGCTAATGGATATAGACGACTAGTCCCGGTATCGTATAACCAACATCACTGTCTTCCTGAAAAATTAACTGTCATAAAACATCTTTGAAGAAATAGGAGTATTGTCTTTGTCTTCAGAACTTTCTCTGCCATACTCTTCAAATCCAAATAAGGTACCAATCTTAAATATACTCAGCAATGCAGTTCTGGAGTGAAGTCCAAAGTTTTACATCCTTCCCAGTGCAAAAATAATAATCCTTTTCTCAGACCTACTAGTGCAACTATTTATTCAAACTTTGGTTTGGGCAACCCCATCTTGAAAATGCACCCATCCAGTGTTATACTGTTAAACCCATGTAAAAGATATGATAAATCCCTGGGGTCAACTTCTTTACTTTCAAAATTGTAAGTAGTACTGAGCTCGTCCAATCAATCTTTCCATTGGCTAACCCAGTTCCCATTATTCTGCAAACCTTTGTGCAACTTCAGGAAGAACACATTTGTGATATTATTACTTTCCATCCCACAGGATCTAATTTTCTGTAATCAACTATTGTGAAATATTTTATCATGGGCCTTTGGAACTTCTGTTGGTTCAAGATTTATTTCTGGCATGGCATCCATCATTTTAAGTGGCTTTGACATTGGTGTCATGGGACAATTCATGTCTGGGTAAAGGTTGACACCATTTTTAAATATAAATGCAGAGTTTGATTTCAGATCTGCAAAATTCACTTGCTCTCAATGAAATCCACAAGATAAATGGCCACAGGTGGCAGTTATTATTTGTGGTATTCTTTGATTGGCCTTAACAGCATTTACAACAACATGAAAAGAGGCTGACAGTGTTAGAGATGCTGCCTTATAGCGCCAGAGACACGGGTCCGATCCTGACTAAGGATGCTTGTCTGTACAGAGTCTGTACGTTCTCCCCGTGACAGCGCGGGTTTTCTCCGGTTTCCTCCCACACTTCAAGACACACAGGTTTGTAGCCTAATTGGCTTTGGTATAATTGTAAATTGTTCCTAGTGTATGTGTGTAGGATAGTGAAAATGTGCGGGGATCGCTGGCCAGCGTGGACTCGGTGGGCAGAAGGGCTTGTTTCGGCGTAAAATCTCTAAACTAAACTAAAGTAAGCCAAACGCATTTGCATTCATTTGAGAATTTTGAGTTGTCTGCATGGCTATATTCTAATCACGAGGTATAGGAAAAGTGCAAAACCAATGATTCCATTGGTCAAATGCAGACTCCTGGCCATTTCCTAACACCAATACCAGAGGACGTTCCATCCTTACCTTTAGGCTCTTTGGCTGCTGTCGGAGTTCCAGGACATGTTTTCGGTGTAACTCCCGTTCTCGGCGTGTATTGTACTCTGTTTGATTCTCCAGCTCAGTCTGATGCTGCAAACGAATGAGATCAATCCGTAATCTCTGCAACATGTTCAGTTGTCGGAACTCCAGCTCTTGCGTAGACTCATCATGTCGAATTAACATGGCATGTTCCATCTCCTTCTGTGTCTGCTTCTTATTCACTTCCTGCAAGGTAAGCAATGATATTAAACGCTTTGAAAAACAGCCCAGTAAATTCAGCAACTGGACGTTTTTAAACAATTGATACAATTCCATATGTTGTCAGCACACAATTAGCTTTATGTTGACAATTTAAATACACAAATTACAGTCGGCATCAATAGTAAAATCCAGACAAGCAAAAAGCCAAAAACTGCAGATGCTATTAATCAGAAATAAAATTAAAAAAATGCTGGAAAATAGACAACACCCATGGAGAAATAACCACAGTTCACATTTCAGGCTGACAATGTTTCATTGGAACTAGAGGGAGTAAAAAAAATCAAAAAAAATCAGAAGACAAACTGCAGAGTGGGGGTGGAGGAAATGGAAATGTCTGCAATACGGTAAAGAATGAGAGAGACTAAATAATACAGATGGTGTTCGTGCCAACTGAAAGAGGGTGGTGAAGGCATATTAACAGTAAGTGATCAATTTGGACATGACTTTCCCCCCTCTCTACTCTTCAGTTTTGTTTGATTTCTAACTTTTCCTAGCTTAGATGAAAAAAAGGTGAAAAAACCTGAAATTATGCTCTTTTTCTCTCAGATGCTGCCCGACTTGCTGAGTATTTCCAGAATTTTTAGTTTTTGTTTAACTTTATAAAAACTGTTCAAGCAAAAAAAAGTCAGAATACTTGAGTGTCTTATCAGAAATTTCAATGCAAGCTCCAAATTTCAATTATGCACTCAAGCATATCACCAAATCTGCTCCCAAGAGATGTTCTAACAGTAAATTACAATGCAATTCTTGCCCATTCTCTCATATACAAATATAAATGGCCAAGTATAAAATCAAAAGCATTTTGCCCTTAAATTATTTAAGGTGATGGAAATGACTTTCCTTACAGATTATTTCCTTGTGTCGGATTCAACATTACTATCTGATGTGCATTTTGCTGTCTATATATGAAACCTTCCAAATAAATTAATCTGTCTCCCATTCCCCTGACTGTCAGTCTGAAGAGGGGTCTCGAACCGAAACGTCACCCATTCCTTCTTTCCATAGATGCTGCCTGTCCTGCTGAGTTACTCCAGCATTTTGTGTCTTTATTCAGTGTAAACCAGCATCTACAGTTCCTTCCTACACAAAGAAATGTTGAAGTAATTCTAGCTTTGATTAAATAAAACAGGAGGCGAATTTAAAACAATATTTCTATAAAATTGTTTACGTGCAAAAGACTTTGGGCTGAATTAAGCTGCATTCAGTCTGCCAAACAGACCCCACACTTCTCTGCTGAATGTGGAATTAAAAAGCTGCCCGGAAATCGCTTTCTCCGAGGAGGAACTTGAGACTAATGACAATAACCGTGGGCCACTGTGGTCCGATCCACGAACATCTTGACAGCCTTCAACTGGAAGCATGGTTGGAGGGCATGCTCACCTTTTGTGAAAGCTGGGAGGCACTCGGTGAGGTTGAAAATATTAAAATTGGAATAAATGAAATGAATTAAAAATATATTAAAAAATGCTTATAAATATTCAATATAAGTAAAATAAAGGAGGTAACGTAGCTTATCTGAGCCTCAGAATTTTCAGGTAAGCAATACATATATCCTAATAAAAAGATGTTGTTGGATTAGGATCATTGAGGCAGATTCCCTGGTGTAATGCTGAACATGGTTGGCTTCATAAGTCATAGAACCAGAATTAGGCCATTGGCCAATCAAGACCACTCTGCCATTCAAACATGGTGGATCTATCTTTCCCTCCCAATCTCATTCACTGTCAATCTAGGTCTTAAAAATACCCATGACTTGGCTTCCACAGCTGTCTGCTGCAATGAATTCCACAGATTCGCCACCCTCTGACTAAAGAAATTCCACCTTATCTCCTTTACAAAAGTACATATTTTTATTTTTAGAATCTCCCACTAGTGAAAACATCCTCTCTGCATCTACTCTATCCAGGCCTTTCACTATTCAGTAAGTTCCAATGAGGTTCCCCCTCATCCTTCTAAATTCCAGCAAGCACAGGCCCAGGGCAGTCAAACGCTCATCATACATTAACCCAATCATCCTGGGAATTATTCTTATAAACCTCCTCTGGACCCTCTCCAACGCCACTACATCCTTCCTCAGATATGGGGCCCAAACCTGCTCTCAATATACTAAATGTAGTCTGATCAGTGCCTTATAAAGCCTCAGTATTACATCCCTGTTTGTATACTCTAGTCCGCTCGAAATAAATGCTAACATTGCATTTGCCTTCCTTACTACAGATTCAACTTGCTAATTAACCTTTAGGGAATCCTGCAGTCCCAAGTCCCTATGCACCTCCAATTTCTGAATCCTCTCGCCATTTAGAAAATAGTCTACACCTTTATTCCTACCACCAAAATGCATGACTCCACACTTTGCTGTGCCGTATTCCACCTGCAGTTTCTTAGCCCACTCTCCCAACCTGTCCAAGTCCTTCTGCAGAGTCCATGCTTTCTCTAAATTATCTGCCCCTCCACCTTTCTTCGTATCATCTGCAAACATGGCCACAAAGCCTTCAATTCTCTCATTCAAATCATTGATATACAACTTGAAGAGTAGAGGCCCCAGCACTGACCTCTGTGCAACACTGCTAGCCAACCAGAAAAAGCTCCCTTTAATCCCACACTTTGCCTTCTTCCATTCAGCCAACCTTCTATCCATGCCAGTATCTTCCCTCTATGCCATGGGCTCTCATCTTCTTCAGCAACCTCACGCAGCAGTACCATATCAAAGATCTTCTGAAAAATCAGGTAAACAACATCCTTTGTCTATCTGGCTATTTACCTCCTCAATGAATTCCAACAGATTTGTCATGCCCCCTTCACAAAACCATACTGACTTCAGCCTATTTTATCATGTGCTCTGCTAATAGGCTCTGAGGGACTAAATTATGCATTGGAGTGAAGATCTGTCACTCAGCATGTTCAAGACTTGGCATATCTCCACAAGTCTGGGCTTTGCCTGAAAAAAGATAAATGGTAGGCATGTACATGCATTGTTGGCTTCTTTAACTTCATTTTTTTGTTTTCTAATCTTGAATAAAATCTATTTATAAAAAACTGCTTAGAACTGAAAATGAAGAAAGACTTTCTTTCATGAACATATTACCTCTTGCCTCACCCCCACCAAGCTTAAATAATGTTAAGACAGCAGAGACAGAGAGCAGGGAAGGTTTCTCATTTTGTTATTTAGATCAACTCTGCAGCCACTATTTTAAAGTAAAACATTAAATGGGAAGATTCACTTACACACAGAGGCCTGATTATTCTTTAAAAAGAGTCTTACCTCACGTAGATGTTCCTGCTCCAAATTGTGTCGCATAATCAACAACCTACGCTTAAGCTCCCGGCAGTTTCGATCGTACTGTAATCGTTGGCGGCCAAGAAGTTGCGATTCTTCTTCTGCCTGTGTGTGTTGAAGGTTTTCTTTGTGCCTGGACAATCGTTCTTGCTTTTCCTTCTTTGGTGTACTGTGATCTTCATTCATCTCCTGGAGTAAAGATGATGCCCGGATGAAATTAAGGAGACCGTGGAGTACAGGAAAATATGCCGGCAAAATCAAAAACGCCAAGATATTTTATAAACACATGGAAAAAGAGGATAACAAGAGAACAGAAAAGATGAATGATAGAAATCCCAAGAGGAAAAAAAGTGTAAGAAATAGAAATTAGAAACAAATATAGAGGGAGCATATTTTAAAAACGCAAATTCCCAAGCCCTGAATAAAATCTTAAAAGATGTATGGAAAGAATCAGCACTATTATTTAGAAATCCTCTTTGGCTACATGCGTGGTTCCATAGGACAGGAAAGTTGCTGCAGTGATACCACTGTTTGAAAAGAGCAATGGAATTGCTGAAAGATGGGAAATGAAATTTACTCAAATAGTTCAGCATTCAAAAAAGTAACTAATCTGAATTATGACAATGATGTCAGTTCTTGAGCCAAACATTCGACGACTGATCTTCAACATTTCATGTCCAGCATTCTCACAGATCTAGTTGGAATCACCATACAGGTCAAGCTTTGCAAGAATCTAAATGTAACTTTGTTTTGAAGTGGCGATATTCCCGGCTCAACACACCCATTCCACGCCAAAACGCACTCTCCTGTACATGCTTACTTCTTTAATTTTTTCTTTGCAAAGTTTGTACTGGCGCCTCTGACTTTCTAAGAATATGGTCAGTTCCTTTTTTTGTTGGGCTGCAATGTGCTGCTGTGTTTTCTTCTCATCCTGTGCTGCTATCTTCATCTGAAAGAAGCAAAGTTAATATTTATCTGCAAAGGATAACAGCAATGAAACCAGGAAAACTATTATTTACCCACTCCAACATTAACTGGAGGTAAAATAACATTTCTACCAAACAAAGAAACGACATGTTTTGGCCCATGTACAATCAATCAAGAATATAGATTCATCACAATGCTCCAGAATTTGACACATAATAATGGGGAATTTGAGGAATGTTCAAAAACATGAACAATATTTGTTATTACCAGCTGGCTATTTTTTTTAAATTAAAAGAGCCATTTTTTAATTCAACTTGAAGATTATGCAATTAACAAAATAATTGCTAATTTAGCAGGGGGGGGGGGGGGGGGGGGGGGGGTAGAAGTGTTTAAGAAGGAACTGCAGATGCTGGAAAATCGAAGGTAGACAAAAGTGCTGGAGAAACTCAGCGGGTGCAGCAGCATCTATGGAGCAAATATGGGGGGGGGGGGGGGGGGGGGGGGGGGGGGAGAGAGATAGAAGATCAAGTTGGTATTCAAATGAAAAAGAAATTAGGAATGAAAGTGGTTAAGGGATGATAAGGAATGTAAAACTTGCAAATGTATGGGTCATTTTTGCATGTACACAAATCTGGCAAACGAGGCGAGTGAATTTAGTTGCATGCAGCCCCATGGACTGTACAGCGAAAATAATACAGTGCTCAGGAGGAATGGGAACATAATACAACTATTTCACAAAAAGAGAAATGGAACAACAGAGAATTAAAAGACAGATCACTATGAATACATTGGAAGAATAGAGTAGAGTGGATATTGCATTGCTGGATTATATTTTTGGCAACAAAACAATTGGTAAATGGAAGAGCAAACCTAATAGAAAATGGTAGGAAATGGACAGGAGTTAAGATATCTGTTATTTTCAATAATTCCAATGTAGACAAGATGATTGCAAGGGTCGTGAGGGGGAAATTATTCCACAGAAATGTCTTGGTGAGTATGTTTTCAGCATTTTGGGAGGGGGGGGGGGGTGGCAGCACTGGACCTAATTCTAGACTACAAGTAGGAGACATTTGTAAGAGCAGAAAAAGAAATATCCAATGTGAAAACATTCACATGCAGAACTTATATTTGCACCATACAAAGTGACCTGGCTCAGGTGGATTAGTAGAAAAATTAGTACATGAACAAGGAAAGGTTTTAAATGAGAACATGTCAGGTGAGACATATTCTGAAGCTAAAGTGCTAGCCAATTAATGACATTGATATTAAATTAAAATATAAATGGTGTCAGGTTATGATTCAGATGTGGACTAACTCAATTCCAAAACAATGGATTTATGCAGTGAAGCACCAAAATATCCCAAGACACAGCACAAGAATGGTTTTATACCAATTTGCCACAGACGGAAACATTAGGACTAATTATCGAAAAGTTCAAAACTTCAGGTTTTGTGCATTACAGAAATAGTAGAATTTCAGAGCTCAAGGCCAAAACATCTTAAAACATAACCCCCAGTGTTAGCGTGATTAAAATTAGGGTTGTACAGTATTTCGTTAATGGAAAGTTAGCATCTTCCAACATTGGACATTGAACAGGAAGCATCCAAAAATCAGAGTTGAGACATCCCAAGAAATGATGAGATAAAATAAGACAGAGACAAATGCTGACAGTCTGATGCTGCCGAGTGGCGCCTATCATAAGAAATCAGTGTGATCCAAGTCTGGCACAGTGCAGCCTTCAGAACTCAATAATGAATTCTCCAAATTTAGCTAATGCACTCTTTATGACTACATCAGAACTGCCCATTTCCACCTGTCGTTATTTTGGGTCAGGTTCTCCTTTTTTCTATGACTGCGAAGAGGATGTTAGGAGGTTGCAGGGTGTCTCGGACAGGTTGAGTGATTGGGCAGATGCATGACAGATGCAGTATAATGTAGATAAATGTGAGGTCATCCACTTTGGCGGCAAGAACAAGGAGGCAGATTATTAACTCAATGGTGTCAGATTAGGAAAAAGGAAGTGCAACGAGATCTGGGAGTCCTTGTACACCAGTCACTGAAAGTAAACATGCAGATACTGCGGGCAGTGAAGAAAGCTAACGGCATGTTGGCCTTCATATCGAGAGGATTTGAGTATAAGAGTAAAGAGCTCCTTCTGCAGTTGTACAGGGCCCTGGTGAGACCGCATCTGGAGTATTGCGTACAGTTTTGGTCTCCTAATTTGAGGAAGGACATCCTTGCCATTGCGGCAGTGCAGCGTAGCTTCACAAAGTTAATCCCCGGGATGGCGGGGCTGTCATATGAGGAAAGATTGGAAAGAGTTGACTTGTATTCACTGGAATTTAGAAGGATGAGAGGGAATCATAATACCGTATAAAATTACAAAAAAGGAATGGACAAGCTAGATGCAGGAAAAATGTTCCCAATGATGGGGGAGTCCAGAACAAGGGGCCACAGTCTAAGAATAAATGGGAGGCCATTTTAAACTGAGATGAGAAATAAACTTTTCACCCAGAGAGTTGTGAATTTGTGGAATTCTCTGCCACAAAAGGTAGTGGAGGCCAATTCATTAGATGAATTTAAAAGAGAGTTAGATAGAGTGCGTGGGGCTAGCGGAATCAAGGGATATGGGGAGAAGGTAGGCACGGGTTACCGATTGTGGATGATCAGCCATGATCACAATGAATGGCGGTGCTGGCTCGAAGGGCCAAATGGCCTCCTCCTGCACATATTTTCTATGCTTCCATGTATAGTCTGAGTTGCACCTATCACAAGAAATGGCCTGCAGGGCATGTTCTGTTACGAAGATAGACACAAAATGCTGGAGTAGCTCAGCGGGACAGGCAGCATCTCTGGAGAGAAGGAATGGGTGATGTTTCGGGTTGAGACCCTTCTTCAGACTGACGGCAGGAGAGTGGGCGGTACAGAGATAAAATGTAGTCGGAGACAGTAAGACTGGTAGGAGAACTGGGAAGTGGGAGGAAATGGAGAGAGAGGGAAAGCAAGGGCTACATGAAGTTAGAGAAATCAATGTTCATACCGCTGGATGTAAGCTACCTTCCTACGCACGTTCTGTCCCGACACGCCCCCCCCCCCCCCCCCCCCCCCCCCCCCCCCCTTCTCTGCAAATTAAAACATAATATCACGTTTCTCTTCAAAAGGAGTAAGAAACAATCGAAGGTAGACAAAAATGCTGGAGAAATTCAGCGGGTGAGGCAGCATCTATGGAGCATAGGCAATGTTTTGGGTCGAAACCCTTCTTCAGAAACAAATTGGACAGTCTACAGTTACAGACATGTTTATTTTTATAGCTTTGCCGCCGCTCCTTACAAGACATTTGCGTTATTGATACAATGCTAATCTTACCTCCTTTTCCATGGAAATCTGTTGTTTTTTTGCCAATTTCTCCAATTCAATAGATGCATTATTACATTGAGTCTCCACTTCCTTTTCCAACCTTAGACGATGTTCGTCCATCTCAGCCTTCAACTTATTCTCTAAAGCCATCAACTGCTTCTGGTGCTGTCTTCGCATCCGCTTGTAGCCCGACATCTGTTCACGTAATTCGTTTTCCTGTTCATGCTCATGGATCTGTCTTGTAACCTAGTAGCAAGAATAAAACCATGAAACAGAGATGACCAATTATATCTACTTATTTAAACAAAATAGGGACAGTAAAATGGAACATATCTACTTTGTTAACATTATTTCGATAATGATTCATTAATATTTTTAGGTATTAGTTGGTTGATGTAGGGATAATTTTCCTGCTTTTTCAAAATAAAGGGATGGGGCTTTTTGCATTCAAATGATTTAATAACAGAGGCCTCTCATCCAAGAGAATACACCTCTGAAAGTGCAGCACTACTTCATTATTATACTGGAATTAGTTAGGAGATGAAACCCCCTCAACTCCATCCAAGGACCCCGATAGTCTTTTCAGGTGAGGCAGAGGTTCACTTGCACCTACTCCAGCCTCATCTACTGTATCTGCTGTTCCAGGTGTCAATTCTTGTATTTCGGCGAGACCAAGCGCAGGCTCGGCGATCATTTCGCTGAACACCTCCGCTCCGTCCGCCTTAACCTATTTCCCTGATCTCCCGGTTGCTCAGCACTTTTAACTCCCCCTGCATTCAAATGATTTAATAACAGAGGCCTCTCATCCAAGAGAATACACCTCTGAAAGTGCAGCACTACTTTCTGTTGTGGGACTCGATAGTCTTTTCAGGTGAGGCAGAGGTTCACTTGCACCTACTCCAGCCTCATCTACTGTATCTGCTGTTCCAGGTGTCAATTCTTGTATTTCGGCGAGACCAAGCGCAGGCTCGGCGATCATTTCGCTGAACACCTCCGCTCCGTCCGCCTTAACCTACCTGATCTCCCGGTTGCTCAGCACTTTAACTCCCCCTCCCAATCTGACCTTTCTGTTGTGGGACTCCTCCATTGTCAGGGTGAGACCCAGCGCAAATTGGAGAAACAGCACCTCATATTTTGCTTGGGCAACTTACACTCCAGCGATATCAACATTGACTTCAAGTAGCCCTCGCTTTCCCGCTCCCTCAACATCCCCTCCCTTTTCCCAGTTCTCCCACCAGTCTTACTGTCTCCAACTACATTCTATCTCTGTCCCACCCACTCCACTGACATCAGTCTGAAGAAGGGTCTCGACCCGAAACGTCACTTCTCTCCAGAGATGCTGCCTGTCCCACTGAGTTACTCCAGTCTGTTGTGTCTACCTTCGATTTAAACCAGCATCTGCAGATCTTTCCTGCACATCAAATTAGTTTTGGTTGATTCAAATATCGAGAATGGAAACTGAACCTGCAGTCTTCCAATTTAGATGCGGCATGTTACCTCGGGAAAAATACATTTTAAAAACAGTGTAGACTATTTTGCAGTGTTAATGAAATGGCACACAGCATAGATATTCTACAGAAAACAGGACTGAGGACCTTCGGTCATACTTTCAGGAGCAGAAATTAAAAATTTAAACTTTAAATGTTAATAATCCAAAGATTATCCCCAGCCAGTGAGAAGCAAAAGTAGAGTCAAGAGGCACACAGAGGAGGGATTGGGCACTTGCACCAGTTACACCACAAAGGACATTTTGGCAGAAAGGTCAGGAAGGGACAACCCAGACTTAAGGGCATTGTTCTAATGAATGTGCAGGAACAGAGGAACCCAACGATATACATGCATCGATCTTTGAAGGCGGCAGAATAAAGTGAGAGTAATTTGCAGAATATATGGGATATTGTTTCATGAATTTAGGTATTAAATGTAAAAATCAGGGAAGGCATTCTGAACCTTTGTAAAGCTCTGGTTACCCATAATGAAGAGTACTGTGCCAGTTGTGGAAACCATACCTAACATGATAGATTTGCCAGAATAGTTCCAGGAACAAGAACTTTTAGCTACATGGTAGACCGGAGATGCTGGAGCTGTTATTAATGGGAAGGACATTAAGTGGGGATTTGAAGAGATGCACAGGGATTGAGGCAAGTGGACAAAACAAAGCCACTCTCATAAGCTGCTGGTAAAAATACAGGAGGACATATCTAAACCTTTGACAAAAGATTCAAATGAAATGATGATGGTTTTTTAGATATAATACAGCAGATAGTAATAACCTGGAATTCACAACCTACAAGGGTGGCAGAAATGAAGATGATCAGTGATTTTGAAGAAAATTTGGATTGGCACACGAGAGATAAACTTAATATCCAGATAAGGCTATGAGGATATATATACCAGGGGGCTGACAATATTTGGATTACTCGACTGAGTGCTGGCATAGGCTTGATGGGCCAACTGGTTTCCTTCTGTGCCCATGATTCAATTGGTACCATTAATTGAACCATGAGTGTTTAGCTATTTTGCAACCTCAAAGATCTAGCCAGTACATATTATTAAGCCGCAAGTAAAAATAAAATGACTTGCTATGGAATATAAAATGTGCATTTGAAACACATTTTATTCCTAGCCTATGACATACAATGTCATTTTTAATTTATGGTTCCTTGTTTAAGGTACCCTAATTTTACAATTGCATCAGTTCTAAATTGCATAAAAAAATTAACAAGTAATCCATGGCCCTTGAAAATAAATGAGAACAAAGCAAAATTAATGAAATATGATCGCAGTGGAACAAAACCAAATTACTAGTAAAAAGGAATAGCAGATGCAGGTTTACACCAAAGATAGGCAACATGCCAGGGTAAATCAGCGAGTCAGGCAGCATCTCTGGAGAAAATGGACAAGTGACAGTTTTGGGTCTGAAGAAGGGTTCTGACCTGAAACATCACTTGTCCATTTTCTCAAGAGATGTTGCCTGACCCGTTAATTTACTCCAGCAATTTGTGTCTAATGTTGGTCTAAAACTAAATTACTTTCAGTCTTAGTTTAGAGATAGAGCATGGAAATAGATAGATTAGCCACCAAATCCACGCCGTCTATTGATCACTAGTTCTGTGTTATCCAATCTTCCCACTCCCTGCACACTAAGGGCAATTTACCAAGGCCAATTAACCTACATAGAAAATAGGTGCAGGAGGAGGCCATTTGGCCCTTCTATTCATTGTGATCATGGCTGATTGTCCCCAATCAATAACCCGTGCCTGCCTTCTCCCCTTATCCCTTGATTCCACTAGCCCCGAGAGCTCTATCTAACTCTCTCTTAAATCCATCCAGTGATTTGGCCTCCATTGCCCTCTGTGGCAGGGAATTCCACAAATTCACAACTCTCTGGGTGAAAAAGTTTTTTCCTCACCTCAGTCTTAAATGGCCTCCCCTTTATTCTAAGACTGTGGCCCCTGGTTCTGGACTCGCCCAACACTGGGAACATTTTTCCTGCATCTAGCTTGTCCAGTCCTTTTATAATTTTATATGTTTCTATAAGATTCCCCCTCATCCTTCTAAACTCCAGTGAATACAAGCCTAGTCTTTTCAATCTTTCCTCATATGACAGTCCCGCCATCCCAGGGATCAATCTCGTGAACCTACGCTGGACTGACTCAATCACAAGGATGTCCTTCCTCAAATTAGAAGACCAAAACTGTACACAATACTACAGATGTGGTCTTACCAGAGCTCTATACAACTGCAGAAGAATCTCCCTACTCCTATACTGAAATCCTCTTGTTATGAAGGCCAACATTCCATTAGCTTTCTTCACTGCCTGCTGTACCTGCACGCCAACTTTCAGTGACTGGTGTACAAGGACACCTAGGTCTCGCTGCACCTCCCCCTTACCTACAAACTAACACATGTTTGGAATGTGGGAGGAAACTGGACCACCCGTTGGTAACCCAAGCCCTTGGAGGAAACCAGTGTGGTCACCGAGGAAATGTACAAACTCTGCACAGACAGCGCCCGAGGTCAGGACTGAACCTGGGTCTTTGGTGCTGTGAGGCAGCTGCGCCACCATGTTAGGCTACAAGCTATTTTTTGCATTGTAATACGGAAATCATGTTCCCAATTACCTTTGACCAATAAAAAGCACACTAAGCTATCGACATTTTCTCAATTCTAGCCAAAATACTGTGGATCAGTACTGCCCTCAACTTTCATTCACTGCTCTTTCCCATTAACAATTTGCCCTTTCCCCTGCAATTAAATACTTAAAATTTGTTTGGTTATGATTTTGACATTTTCTTAAGGTAGATAATAGGCTGGAAAAGAGAGTGACGGGATACGCATTTGTAAGTTGCATCACTTGCCAGCCTTCTATCACAAAATTATAAAAATGTATCAACCATTAAATTATTCAAAATTGTTATTCTTTGCTATAAGAAATAAAAATGAGCTTTTAAGATAACATACTAGGCCTCACCTCTTGCTCAGCAAAGATTTTGATCCTTAAAATCTAATGTAGGCAGTTGTCGCTGCTTAAATGTTTGAATCTAATATTCAATATTTATAAAAGGCTGAGTGAACAGGCTCGATATCATACATGTTTCAGATTTACAGATTTTTGATAGTGCAGTGCACCTTTATTATAACAGACCATGGAAGGAGGGAGGGGGAGGAGGGGGGGGGGGGGGGGGGGGAGATGTTCGTTATTGCCGAGAAAGGGAGAGGGGTAAATACTAATTAGTTTCACCCAAGGCTGGGCAGGGGAAGAAGCACGACGCCAAGGGGGTTGTACCAGGGCCGGAAAGCCTCAGAGCTTCTAAAATAATCTAAACGTTAAATACGATGTGCTCTTTCATTCTCGCTCTGCTGTCTGAGAATGCCTCAATGTGATTGGGTGCTCAGCCAGCTCAATGACATCATGCTTTCTGTGCACTGGAAAGCTTTGCACTGATGCCTGGCAGAAACCCTCATCAGGGAAAGGGAAGCCTACACCCGAGATGGCAAGGTTTTTGAAGGTGCTGTTCTTCACAGTCACATCTGAGGATCATCCTTTTGTCAAATCAGAGGTCATAAAAATGTGAGAGGCTAGCACCAAGTGATTTTAAGAAGATGGATTTTTTTTTAAATCCAGTTTTAAACACATTAAGCAAAAGTGAATACTCAGTGAAATGATAAAGTCATGTACACAATAACTTGCCCTTTGAAAGGGAATTCCCAGTATTCTACCAATCATGAGCCCCAAGTTGCTATGTACTGTAGAATAGGAATTTGCCCAACAATCTCCCATGTTTGAGAGCAAGACTGATCACTGCAGAAAAAACTTAGGGAAGAGAATGTCTGATGAGCGGGTTTACGGAAAGTGTATTACAGTTTGAAATTAGAGTTTGGGGAGGGGGTCACCGCGAAAATCAGTTAGATGATGAGCAATGATTTTCTTCGGCAATGTACTCAGATCTGAAAATGCTCCTCCAAATCTGAGATACTGGATACCTGTGGTCTATATACAAAATTAAATCTGATCTCCCTCAAAGGGCATATTTGAAAGCTCCCAATCAAACAAGTGTCATGGGAACATTTTGCGGCCTTTCAAGAAGATCACTAGGAGACTAATCAAAAGCAGCCTCATTCAGAGAGCTCCACTGGTAGAGCATTCAAAACCAGGGGAGGATATTGTTAAGAATTTACAGAAATTAAATACTCGTTCAAAATGCTGCACATTGTTTAAAGTACCCAAGCATTATGAAGAAAAATATAATTCTATAATGCTTGATAATATATATTTGATCAAGTAAGATACAAGGTGGTATTTGCATATGAAAAGTAAAGAAACAAGTAACACTCAAACAAATAAAATAGCAAAATCTAAAAATTTTCTTTTTCTCGATAATTCTGTATGCTATATTGAAAAATAGTGAATACTGCAAAATTTTTATATTTGAAATAGAAAAACTAGAAATAAATAGGTCAATGATATTGTAACAGGACCACTTCTGTCCTAGTGCACACTGCTATTCAATATGGTTAAGGCAGCTGGGTATAAAAGCTTGTAATGCTGTATTTTAAAATGTTAACACTTGCAAATGCACCTTTATTGTTACTCAGGCTAACCTTAAACAGTTAAAAATGCAAATGTGCTCACAGGCATAATGGTAAGGCAACTTCTTAAACCCAACAGCAAACAATGGCAGGAATATGCACAGGGTTGTGAAAAATTAAATTTATCTTTAAACCAAGCTGTTTGTATAACAGAAAAGTAAAACAGGAACAAAAAGAGAAAAATACAGGGACGATCATTTTATCACCAAGACACAAGATAATAATTCCTCACTGCAAAAAAAAGCTGCTCTCCTTTGTTCATTTTAACAGGAGGAAAACATGAGCAATTTAATTTTGTGTTAAGGTTCCTTCTCCACTCGACTTATCATCCAGGACTGTAAAGAAAATCTATGAATCTCTAATCCACCATTAGAAAGCGAGATTTTTAAAAAGGTAATACATTTTCGGTAGCTAACATCTGCTGTGTACATTATGATTTTCTATATTGGAGGGACCAAGATGACTCCATGCCATCAGACCACATTATTTTACATGCCTGATGGAACTACTTTATCAAAACTGAAACTACGTGCACACATCAATTTTTTGATGCAATAATATATTCAAAAAGCCCAATACACAAATAGCTCCCTCGGTGTTAACACATATAAAGTGCAATTAAATATGCCACTGATATCCTATTTGATAAACAATTATAACTTCATCATTGCATGAATCAAATATTACTATTTTATACACAGACACTAGACAGAAAGTATCATCCTGGTTGGACTAATTTTCACTTGTATATTCAGCCTGAAAGGACAATATTTCTGTCTAGACAGATTTCTACAAGCTAATAATGTTCCAAAAATAAGTTAAGGTGAAAAATATTTTAATTGTATTGAATCTTATACTACAAATAGTAACCAACTTGTTTTCCAAATGATCAAATAAATAAAATGCAAGTTTACATTGCATGAATGATAATTTGGTTATATACAAAATGTGAGATTTTCAATGCAAGGCTGCATACTTGCTTTCAGACTCACATTGAGAGTCAGCCATCTCAGTGCTTCAACAGATTACCCATTGGAGATCATGTCTCTGCAACCATAAATCCTTTAAAATATTTTAAATGCAGAAGCTCTGCTTCATTTATTTAACTATTCTAAAACATTCAAATAAAGACAAAAGCATCACAAACCTTGTGTTTAACGGTTAATATAGGACATTTCCTTGCAATTAGTGAATGAGGAAAAAAATTATGCTAAGACTTAAAAGATTAAGGTGATTAACTAGCATGCGAGGTCATTGCAGCGAAAAAAGGAACACAGAGAAACCCTTTGTTTGACATTACTTACCAGAGATGCTGTTCTAATTGTAGCAAAATGCTCTCGGTTCTTAAGAAGAGAGGCCCGACTATGGAGAGATGGTGTAGGCCGCAGATCAGGCCGTGAGTCCTTCTGGCCTGCTTCATCCCTTATGAATACATGGTCCTGCTGAAATGGGATAAAACAAATCCGATGTCAAACTGTGCGTTTTCCCTGCTGGATATCTTTGTTGTGCCTCTGCTTCTTTTGCGAGCACCATACGAAATGCATAGTTAGCTATACCAGTCACTGCAGCTGAGCAGTGAGATGAATAACCAACACATTGCAGGAGAGGAGTCAGCTGATCATTTGTGGGATGCTTCCTGAATCTCTGGCAGTCCTTCAGCAGCAAAAACCTTTTGCATCATATTCAAGCTGCTTATTCAGGCTAAATATTTTGCATATATTTCTTTCCATATTACATCAAATATTTTTATAATCATAATCATACTTTATTAGCCAAGTATGTTTTGCAACATACGAGGAATTTGACATTTAAAGATCAGCATAAAAATTAGCAATGTGAGCATGATAAATTAGTTCTGTGAACACATTTTGTTTTGCATATGGAATCATATCACTCAGCAATTTTAAATAATAATGGCAGCATTTTTTATATAATTTAAAGAATATTTTTCCTATTTTATGTTCTAAAACATACATTCCTAATGAGAAATACAATAATTCTCATCAAATCTGTTCAAATATTTATCTTTCTGATACTTAATTTAATTGACAGGACCCACATATAAAAATAGATACAAATGTTCAGTTCTTTCTGCTACAGAGTAAACACTTCCAAACCCAAAAGAAAAGCAATAATGAAAATGTTATTTAATTTGGGGTTTTAGAAAGTAGCAAAAGTGACACTCAGTTATATACCAGATTTATGGTAATGTGAAAGAATACTAATATGGGTGTATCTTACTGTTTAATTTGTCATGTTTCACATTGTTCCAATGGAGTTTTAAAAAAACCCTTAACAACTGAGACATTCTAGACATTTCCTCTATTGTCCCCATCTTCCCCCCTCTACAAATTAAACCATGCTTGTCTTCACACTTGCTAGTTCTGATGAAGAGCCCTTGAACCAAAACATCAGACTTTCATCACCCTTCTGATTCTACCTGACCTGCAGAATACCAATAGTATTCTATATTTTGATTTAAAATGATTGTGTGGGTTTGATAAGGTAAGAGCGGGGATTCCTATGGCTGAGATATTTTGAACCGGGGTCAGAATATCAAAATAAGGGTTTGGCCATTCAGGACAACAGTGATAAAAGTTCTTCACCTAAAAGATGGCAAATCTTTGGAATATTGTTGCCCCAGAATCCTGTGGAAGCTTGGTCTATGTATATACAAGGGAGGATGTTCGTTTTTTAGACTATGTTAAACAAGAAATATGGGGCGTGTAAAGGAAGCAAAATAAATAGAAAAATAGAACAAGATGGAGGCCATTTGGCCCTTCAAGCACACTCAGCCTTATCATGGCTGATAGTCTATCTCAATTCCTCATTCCCGCTCTCTTTGTATATCTTTTGAAGCATTGAGAAAAGTATTAAGGTTGTTAAATATATATGTAATAATGTGGCCTACAGTAAAGAATTACATAGGTTCATCACCCCATCTCCTTCTCGGATCATCGAATTTGAAAAATTATCATCCAACCAACATCTCTTGCCCTCTAACCTGAGCCTGCAAAAGCTGTTCCAGAGGCCCGAGCCAGGGGAAATATCCTCTCTTAAATAATGTTACCTATACATCTCCCTTTTGGCTGTCGTGAGCTATTGGACATGGTAGTTTAGAGTCTGGGTATGTCACAGTTTGAATTCTGTCTCAATCTTTTATATTCTACTAAATACAATTGTAGGCAACCAATCTCTCCTCATGTGGCACTCCTGTAACCCAGGAATCAGTCTGGCGAACTTTCAATACTTGCCATTCTCTGGTGTCTTTTTTTAAAAGGCCAAAATTACTCCACAAGTATACTCACCAGGGCCTTGATTAATTGTAGGAAGACATCTTTGGACCTGTGCCAAAATCCTTTTGCTATCAAGGTCAATGTACCATTTGCTTTCTTAACTGCTTGTTCTATCTGCAAGTTTGCTCTCAGTAACCCAATTCCGTTTGTGCATCAATACTTGCCAATTTAGTATTGTTTAAATAGCATGACCCCTTTCTGTTTTACCGACTAAGTTTATCCAAGTTTTCCTGCCTCGGCCAGAGTTTTGCCACTCAATCAACCTGTTTGCATCCTCCTGACAATTCACAATCCCAGACTTTAATGTTGCTGTCAAACTTCAAAGTATCGCATTATGTACCCTCATCCTAATCAGTGATGAAAAGGTGAGGTCAGGCACCATTATAAATATTAATGATCTATCTCCCCATTACATTAGTTCGGATTACAGAAATCTGCCTTCACCATATTCCCAAAATTTGAAATACAGAATAAAAATCGCTAACACATCTGTAAAAAAGTAAATTACCACAATAAAAAAAAAGCTTTTTTTGATACGTGCTTGGCGTTATGGGATAATTTTCTTGGAGCACAATTCTACATTATGCAGGGGTCGTATGTGTTCTCATTTTGTTTTCTGCCCACCAACCAATTTTCAATACAAAAATTTACTGGAACATTACATAAAGCTTTAATATTAAAACCAAATTATTCTGTGGAACTTTATCAAAAGGTCTTCTGCCAATCAACAGTGTCCTCATAATGTTTGGGACAAAGACCCATCATTTACTTATTTGCCTCTGTACTCTACAATTTGAGATTTGTAATAGAGACACGTGGTTAAAGTGTACATTGTAAGGCCATTTTTACACATTTTGGTTTCACCATGTAGAAATTACAAATAAATAAATGATGGGTCTTTGTCCCAAACATTATTGAGGGCACTGTAAGTACTTCACATCCACACGTTTTCCCTTAATTATTCTATCAGTTCCATCCTCAAAGATCCAATCATTTTAAACATAAATCTTTTTCCAGAATTTCATTTTGATTTAGTCTCATAGCAGTAATATTTTCCAAATGTTCTGTTATTTTATATTTTAAAATAACCTCTAGCATTTCCCCCACTATTTTCCCAGTCATATAAGGCCAACAGTTCTGTGGTTTCCCATTTTATCCCTTTCTTTAAGATAGCATTACATTTGCTATCTGTCTATTTGCAGTGCCAATAAGATTAAAAGGATGGCAAGGGAAAGAACAGGTCCCCTTAAAATAGACACAAAATGCTGGAGTAACTCAGTGGGACAGGGAGCATCTCTGGATAGATGGAATGGGTGACGTTTCGAGTCGAGACCCTTCTTCAGACTGCAGGGGAGAGGGAGACGCAGATAAGGGCAAGTTGTGAAAATGAGACAACAAAAGAGATGAGACTCAAGGAAAATGTAAAATAGATCATTGTTAGCTAGGAGAAGTGGACAACAAAAGACGTGGACAGTCAGACTGTCCGGAGAACTAAAAAGGGGGAGGGATGGAGAGAGAGGAAAAGCAAGGGTTACTTGAAGTTGGAGAAGTCAATATTCATACCTCTGAGGTGTAAGCTGCCCAAGTGAAATATGAGGTGCTGTTTCTCCAATTTGCACTGGGCCTCACTCTGACAATGGAGGCGGCCCAGGACAGATAGGTCAATGTGGGAATGGGGGAGTGGGTGCAGTTAAAGTGTTTTGCAACCGGGAGATCAGAAAGGCGTTGGCGGACTGAGCAGACGTGTTCAGCAAAACGATCGACGAGCCTGCGCTTGGTCTCGCCAATATATAGGAGTCCATACCTGGAACAACAGATTTAGTAGATGAGGTTGGAGGAGGTGCGTGTATCTCTGCCACACCTGAAAAGACTGGCCAGGTCCTTGGACAGTCACAGGAAGGTGTTGATCTCCTGTGGTTGCAGAGGAAAATACCTGGGGAGGGGGTGGTTTGGGTGGGAAAGGACCAGTTAACCAGGGTTAATCGTGTCTTCCTGTCCCCTGACTCTGTCTGAAGAAGGGTCTCGATCCGAAACGTCACCCATTCCTTCTCTTCAGAGATGCCGCCTGTCCCGTTTAGTTACTTCTTGATTAGTACAGGTGTCAGAGGTTGTGGGGAGAAAGCTAGAGAATGGGGTTAGGAGGGAGATAGATTAGCCATGAATGGTCGAGCAGACTTAATGGGCCGAATGGCTTAATTCTACTCCAATCACATGACCTTACTCCAGCATTTTGTGTCTATATTCGATGTGAACCAGCATCTCCCGTTCCTTCCTACACACAGGTCCCCTTAAAGATCAGCATAGCCATCTTTGTGTAGAACCACAAGAGATGGGGGATCTATTGAATGAATACTTCTCATTGTTTTTTACCGAAAAAAAAATCGTGGAAGCTAAGGTAAACATAGAAAATAGGTGCAGGAGTAGGCCATTCGGCCCTTCGAGCCTGCACCGCTGGCAACACCAATGAGGCATTAGTGTTGTCATGTCATAGATCACAAAAAAATTACCAAACAGGAGGTCTTAGCAGCTTTAAAGTGAATTAAGATAGATAAATCCTCAGGCCTGGCCAAATACAACCACAGACTTTTAAGAGAGAGCTAGATAGGGCTCTTAAAGATAGTGGAGTCAGGGGATACGAGAAGGCAGGAACGGGGTACTGATTGGGGATAATCAGCCATGATCACATTGAATGGCTGTGCTGGATCGAAGGGCCGAATGGCCTACTCCTGCACCTATTGCCTATTGACCCAGGGGCGGAAATCCCGGGGGGGGGGGGGGGGGGGGGGGGGGGGGGGGGGGACCACACGGGACCCCCCCCCCCCCCCCACGCCCATCTCCTGCATATGTAACGAAAGCTATTAAAAATCTCTGCTTTCTCCGACAGTGGGGGGGGATTGATGATTGAGGGCTGATTGACGAGAGCTCCAGGCATTGGACGGGGAGAGGGGTCGGGGGGGCAGGGGGGGGGGGGGGGGGGGGGGGGGGGGGGGGGGGACAGTGGTGATGGGCCTTCCCTCAGATGTGGGCAAGAACGAATCCTCATTCCTCAAAGTTCATCGAAGTTGAGAATGATTTATGTGGGTAATCTGACATTTTTATAGTCCCCCCCCCCCCCCCATCGAAACTGATGACAATGTCTCGAATGCATTGAGCTTTCCCCCCCTCCCCCCCCCCCTCCACAACCATCTCCTGCAGAACGAATAAACAAACAAACAAACGTCCCGAGTCACTGCAACGTGGTCCACTTGCACATTGTTGTGATATCTCTTTATATCTGCAACTTTACTCGGTAGCAGTCAGCCATTCCAACGGGGACAACTAGCACTGTATCAATAATATACTTTACACATCTTCTCGATGAGTCTCGGAATGTTTGGACATATTGCGTCCCTTGTGCAGAGACCGTGGACGATGTATTGACGAATGAGTGGTATAGGATCCCAATTAATGGGCCAAGACCAGTTAGAGGGTGAATGGGAGGGTTGTGAATGCATGTTTTCCAAAGGCTACTACAACTAGCGTGTGTGTGTGCGCAGCCTGCGTGCGCGCGACTGCCATGAAATTGTGTTGTCCCCCATGTTTTGACTGTGATTTCCGTGCCTGCTCAGACCGACTGGGGCGAAAATTGCAGAGGTCCTTGCAGAGAACATTGCACCATTGTGAGCCACGGTTGTGGAAGACTGGAGAGTGGGTAATATTGTACCATTATTTTAGGGCCACAAAGATAAACCAGGGAACTACTGGCTGGCAAGCCCGATGTCAGTGATGGGTAAGTCGTTGCAGGGGATACTTAGGGACAGGATCTACCAGCATTCGATAGGCTTAGATGACTTTAATAAGATCTTTGACAAGGTCCCACATGTTAAGCTTCTCTGGAAGGTTAGAGTGCATGGAATCCAAGGCAAGCTAGCCAATTGGATTCAAAATTGGTCTGTCGGAACCCTCCTGAAGAAGGGTCTCGACCCGAAACGTCACCAATTCCTTCTCTCCAGGGATACTGCCTGTCCCGCAAACTTACTGCTGCATTTTGTGTCTATCATCGGATACTGGTGGAAAGTTGCTTTTCTGATTGGAATCCTATGATCAGTGAGGTCCACTGCCTTTTGTTACATACAACAATGATTTGGATGGCAATGTGGTTAACATTGTTAGCAAATTTGCAGATGCCAACAGAACTGATGTTATTATAGAGAGTGAGGAAGAATATCCAAGTTTACAACAAGATCAGTTAGGGAGATGGGCCAAGGAATGATTTTCACTCTGGCAAGTATGAGATGTTACCTTTTGGTAATGTTAAACCAGGGCAGGACTTGCACAGTAAATGGTAAGGCCCTTGAAGGTTGCAGAACACAAGGGTATGTTTCCCTAAAAATGGCGAGCCAGATGGACAGTGTGATGAAAGCAGCATTTGGTACATATGCCTTCATTGGGAAGAGCATCGAGTACAAAAGTTGGCACCTCTACAAGTCATTGATGAGGCCACATTTGGAGTATTGTGTGCAGTTTTTATTGCCCAGCTACAGGAAGGATGTCATTAACTATGAAAGTGTGCAGAAGAAATTCATCAGGATGTTGCCTGGGCTTGCAGTCTTGAACACCAGGTAGGTGTCAAATAGGCTGAGCCTTTTTATCTTTGCAACGTAGGAGGCTGGGAGGTAACCTAATTGAGGTATATGAGAATTTGAGGGGCATGGATAAAGTAAACACTCAACTTCTTGTTCCCAGAGTAGAGTAGTCTAAAACTAGAGGGCATGGTCACAAGGAGAGAGATTTAAGAAGGATTTCAGGGCAACTAAGGGCAGTCTGTATCTGGAATAAGATGACAGAAGAGGCTATAGAAACAGATGCAATTACGACTTCTAAAGACGTATGGACAGACATATGGATAGAAAGGGATTAGAGGGCTACAGACCAAATGGGTCAAGACCAAATATGCCAACTTGGTTGGCAAGGAAATCTTGCCCCCCCCCCCTACATCCGATTGCACTACAATTTTGCATCATTTTACTGTTTTGCATTTATCGCTGCATCTATCACTATCATGCATATTGTTTACTTTACAAGCTTCATGCAAGCAAGGCATTTCACTATACCGAGTGTATACGAGGATAAACTAATCGATATAGAAATCTATGACTATAGCAAAAGATAAGCCATGATCTTATGAGTGGCAGTGTTGGCAAAAGGGGCTAAATGACCACTATTGCTTTCACTTCTTAACATATGTGCCAGAACCTGCCTCGCCATATTCCTGCCACCAAGGAAGTTTCAGGTGGATTATAAAAGCAGGAGGAAAATGTAATCACCAATTACCCAAGATGAATCAACATAAATTAAAAAAAAATTGAAAACATTACAAACATAATTTCCTTAAATAATAATCCATCCACTGACTTGATTACATTGAAATGGTAACAAAATGCACATTTGCCATCACTTGCTCAATAGCTTCCAAACAGAGGTATGACAAACTTTGGAGACTTTCCTGCACTAATCCAAACTTAACCCTCCTGATTTTCCATGGAAGATCTAAAAGCTAACTTTACTATGCCCCACCCTTGGATTCTTAAATTAGGGCATGTTAATCCCAAATTTGAACATTTAGTTTATTACATCATAAGCCACTGGGAGTCGTATATTTGTATCAGCATTTCCTGTGATTAACAACATCAAATGTGTTGGTGCCATTTTTGAAGCTATGTGAATTTCATATTATATGTATGAAATGTCCGACACGATTGATAAATCTAGTAGAACATTTCCAATAAGGATGCTTTAGTTTGTGTGTAAATATACTTTCTCCCAATCATTTTATTCATTACTAAAAATTAATCAATACATTCAGATTACCCCTATAGATCAAGCCCACTTTCAAAGATAACTCGACAAACCAGTTATTTTGGTTACATCTGTACATACCTACCTGCTCCACATAGACGACAAACAAATAAAAAAGGACAGCTGATGGTTAACTCTGTCCTTTTTAATACATGCCATCCAGAATCAATAATGCAACATTAAATTTGATTTGAAACAACAACCTTTAAGCGCTAACCATTGTAACTCTTCTGCCCAATCTTGCATCAACCCTTCTGTCCAGGAGTTCCTCCTTTGTCAGAATGAGGCCACATGCAAACTAGAGGAACAGCACCTCATTCAACTTGGGTAGATTACAACCCAACTGTATAAACATTGAATTGTCAGATTTCTGGTAACTAACCTACAAACACCCCTCCCTTTTCCCTGTGCCCCACCTGAATACGACATTTCTCCCTTTCCCCTTCACCAAAATTCCTTTTTTTCTGGCTTTATAATTCACGCTTCTTGTCTCCATATCTCACCATCTTTCGTCTTTACAGCTCTGGCCTTTATCCAAGCATCTGACTTAATAAATACTACTAAAATGAGCTAGTCACAACAATTAAGCATTTTAAAACATTTGGGGGGGGGGGTTCAATTAATGAACTGACATAAGCATTTAGAAATACTTGAATCACTGTTATGGAAGGTCTTGAGATCTTCTAGGTGGGGGATGGAGGTGTAAAGTGACTGGGCATCCATGGTAAAGATGAGGCAATGACGGGATAAAGACCTGGAAACTGAAAGCTACTGAAGAACTGTCTGAACTGGAAATGTTATCCGATCCATGTTCTGCAGAGATGCTGCCTGACCCGTGCCTCTGCCATTTCGTGTACTTTTTATATATAAATGCTTACTGGTTATATTGGGGGACAGGGCAATTTAGAAGGCCCTTGTTCATACAAACGCTTTTAAGACCTGGCTGCTACGATTTTGTGCCCAATGAAACATCCTTATTTTTGTGAGCCTCCCTAAAGCCTTGGAAATAGGTTAGAGTTGCATAAACAAGATGGTGATTAATTTACCCAATGATATTGCCTGATGCTGGGGTCTGAGAAGATAGGATGTGCAAAGTTTGAGGTTTGATCTGTGTAAAAGATTTCCAAGACCTGAAACTCTTTAGTGAAATGTTATTTGTGATTTATATCCACCAAACGAGTAGAAATTCGTATTTTTGGGTGTTTGTATTATTACAAGGATAAACTCCTTCCAGAGTTCTTCCATTTTCTTCACCAGCCCAGGTTCACCTAGCTCTTCCGCCAAACTTTTGGTGAGCACTTCAAGTAAACGTAAAAACTACCCACCTGTGAAAATGCATTGCTCATGAGAGAAAAGTTAAATAGTGAAATACAACTATCTTATTTCCAAACTGATAATTGCATTTCAGATCAAGTTTTAAGAAAATCTACAAGGTATGCTTCTTCTAGAAATTAACAGCAATTCAGTCTATACATAACATATATCTCGAGGTAACATTTCAAACACAATGCTACCTACCTTTCTGTGGATGACGGAGACATTGGATTGCATGGTGTTATCACCATCATGCATCATGGCGATCTCAGAGCTATCATCAAAGACTTCATGCAGACTGTTAACACTGCTATTCTGGCTCCCTGTGCTGATTGACATACTGGGAATGGACTGATTACTTCCCAGGCTGTCTACTTTACTACCTAGGCCTGCACCATGCTCACTGTCCTGTAAGATAGAGGAAAGCAATGTTAGTGTATGCTTTCATGCATTAGTACAGTCATGCCTCTGGAAATTACATGCAGCAACTATGTCTTTTCTTTTCACAGAAATAAAACAATAATTATATGGCAATGCTAATGGTGTTAATTAGTTAGACCAGATAACTAGCTCGATGCCCTAAAATTGCAGCAGGAAAATGGAATGTAAACAATAGCCATTTGAAATGATAATATACACTAAGTTAGAGAGGGTTGCAATTGAGGATTCTGCAAAGTCAGCAACATTAGTTGGGTGGAATTTAGAAGTGTTCTTTGTTGCGATGTGGAGGATCAGTGAAGAGGTTGAAGAAAAAGTCCAGCACCTTAGTTTAAGCTAAGCACCATCACTGGAGGATGAAATAGTAGATTATAAACTTAACAGCATACAAAAAGGTGCCCATTTGGCCTCTCGCATCGATAACACTTTCCTTAAAATACATTCAGACTAATTCTACTTGCAGCTCTTGGTATAAATCCCATCAACTATTCAACCAAACACATTAAATAAAAGAATAAGTGCCCTTGTGTGGAGATATTTTCCTCTGCTCTTCCTTTTATCTATTGTCTTAATTCTATGTTCTTCCCTCAGATAATCAACATTTATGTTATGGAAGAAAATATTTTTTAATCTTGAACCTCCGACCTGAATATCACTCATCCAACTACCCAAACAATTGATAACATAATAAAACTGTAATGGCAAAGGAGACAGCTATTCAATGATTAGGTATACGACTGTTCTCTACAGGTATGTATTGATACCCTGCACCACCCCACCCCCCCCCCCCCCCCCCCCCCCCCCCCCCCCCTTGCTACACACACAACCCTACACTTACACCTCCACCCCAACCTGCACCTTTCAAAGCATTTGTATTCCAAAAAGCACACTGGTTCCAATATCTTTTGAAAGCTGCAATTGAAATAAAGTCCACCATTCTGTGAGGCATTCCTGGTGATGGTCAGTCAGTGTGTAAAGGTTATTCACCTGTAATTTTCTGTTATTTTTCTATATATTGCATCCCTCCAATAGTTTTTGTTAAAAGAAACACTTTCTCTCAACCTGCAATGTCTAAAGTATCTAGGCACCTTACTATTGTATTTAGTCTATTGGTATCTTCTCAGTACACAAACTTGGCTTCTTCAGCCTTTCCCTGGAAAATAAATCACACACCATGAACCTTCTGCAGCTTCTCAAAGGCCCTCACACCCATCCTAAAATGTGATGGGCAGAAATGGATGTCAGTACCAATCGCAACCAAACCAATATTTGATAAAAGAGTTATTGTAGCTTCTTCACGTCTCAGTTCAATGGCCTATCTGATAAAGGCATGGTGCTATATGGTTTCATACCTCTGCTGAGAGGATTGCTAATAGAGAACAGTTAAGATAAATTTACAATTATGTTTTAAAATACAACAACAAGGGAGATTTGGAGTTGACATGATCACCTTTTCTGATAATTAAAATAAAGATTAAAATAATCTTCACAGCAGTGAGAAGTCTACATCACTTAAATAATATGTCCAAAGGCTGGGAAGTAAAGTAAGATGATAGCCTTACAAGCTTTTTCTGATTTCAGATAGACCCACTGGCCATTCTTGTGCATAATTACCCTGCAACTACTTAAAAAGTAACAGATTGCAAAATGTACATGATGAATATTTAATGTATTAAGGCAAGCCATCGTTCCCTTAAACAACCTTCTTCATACATCTAAATTCATGTATTTGCACAGAAGTGACTTGTTTAATAAAATTCCGAATAATCCACTGATAATTATTTAAGTTTACCTGACATTAAAGCCATTTTTTCCCTTTGTTGTTTATCAAAATTAATTCATGGGATGTGGACATAGTTGGCAGTCAGGATTTATTACTGTTCATTCCTATTTGCTCATTAAACTGACTGGTTTGTTAACCCATTTCAGAAGGCAGTTAATAATTGACCACAATGTTGTATGAGGACTTTCTGATCTATCAGACTGTGTAATAGCAGTAGATCCATTTCCCCCCAAAGGTATACATGGTCTATATGAAGTTTAACAGCAATCCAAAAGTTTAGCTGTTGACATCAAAGATGTTGGTTACCTTTTTTATACCTAAATTTGATTACTTACATTTAAATTCTTCAAAGGCTGTAGCAAGATTTGAACCTGGTTCCAGGACAATGGTCTGGGTCTCTGGATACTGATCTAATTATAATCTGTAAAACTGTGCTTTGCACGTATTTTTATATTACGTATTTTTCATTGAAAGACTCAATGCTGTGTATCTAGTTATGCAAATGGGAGGAACATTGGCAAACTCATTTCATTTCCCACCTGTTTATCATGACAGGAACATACAGGGATTTGGATGTTCAGTATAGATTTGCATTTCTCCCTTTTCTCCACAAATTACCTTGATGCAAGTATTATTCCCATTTAGCCAGAGAGATGTCAATTAATCACTCCAATATCCACTTAGTTAAAACTCAGGAATCAAATCTATTCCTTCTCCCCATGTATAGCTTAATAGAACAGCAGTCCATTAACAACCAAGCCATGACAAATCTTCAGACGTTAATTGTGCATCATTTTACACCTATTGTTCATATGCAAACCTTCCATTCAGTTTGTGCATAGAACATCTGCAAAGTTTGAAGGTTCTGTAGTTAAAGGTGAACGATGACATTCTTATACAATGCTATCATAGAGGTCATAATATATACGTCCATTGTGAAAAGGAGATTAACCATACCAGTTAGAATCAAAAATGACGTAAAACCTCTCCATAGATGTTTGTAGAACAAGAAGAAAATTGGTAGCTGAGCATACATCCGATTGCAAAAGAATGAGCGTATCTGGATACTGTAGGCCTCAGCCTGGATGCCCTTTGCAAATCTTGCTGTAACTTCCTGCTTTCTTTTATGGACGTAACATGGTCATTGCATCAAAAGGACCATTGATACCTCAGGAACTATATTTCATGCCGGCATTTTCAGGGGAGGCAGATGAATAGGATGAAATAAAAGAGACTTCAAACCAAAGCACTTGGCTTCTTTGCTCATTTATTTAGATTTGGATATGTATGGAATTCATCTTACCTCCTCTTCTTCTTGTGATTCTGTTGTTGGTCCATTACGCGTTTCTTGGAAAAGGATCTTTTTCATTTTTCTATACTGTAGATTATCCAGCTCTCGAACTGCATCTTTTGTTCTTGCAATAAGGTCACAAAGAACTCTTTGTGGATGCTCTCGGCGTACAAATTCATGCTGAAACAGAAATTTCAAATTATCAGTACTAAAATATCTAATCAAAATCTAATTATGTTTTTTATATAATACATGCTGTATTATAAAAAAAATACAACTACAAGAGAACATTGGAAATATTTTAATTTTCAAGAAACAATCATTGTGGGAAGCAAACACCCCATACATAAATAATGATACTGTGCTTCATACACTGAAATACATTGGAACCATAATCTTGGTGTGAATAAACAACAGAACACACTTCCCATGTTTATAGCAGGATTTTTATTCTTGTTAGGCATTTCTTCATGCACCGTGCAGTCAAATTCAAGATGTTCTCATTAAATATGTACTTTTGAGCCAGTGTAAGAAGCAAATTATCCAGTAAGATAAGGCAGCTATTAGAATATTTATGAATCTATGTAGGTTACTTGTATGCATTGCTGAAGAGGATGTCTTGGCAGCCTACACATACTACAGAAGTACCATTCTATTGTATCATATAGAAAAATATTACCAGAATATCACTCACTTATGGAAGTTGTACATGCCCAAAAAACTAGATGCCAATTGATTATCTGAAAGCATGCAAGAAATGGAAACTTATCCTTCTTTTAATATTCAACATTAAGAATCCATTGTTTTTGCAGCATTGTTAGTTCTATTTCCATATTCATGAAGTCCAACTACCTACTAATGTGGTTTGAGAGAAAAATATTCCAGCAACATTTGTGCCTCTTGTCACCAAGACAAATGTGCACAGCTCGTTCAAGAGGTGCAAAGGAACTCAGCTTCGCTTGTGAAAAGAATGAACTGACATGATATTCCAAAATAGATTAAAAAAATCAGACACAAGTTCAAAACAATGCAAAGTAAATTTAGGACCACCATGAAGTTCTCCTAATAAAGTGCTTGACACATGGAAAGAACATTAACCAAATATAAATGTCCTTGATCTCTTAAGCAGCTGGCAGTCACTTGACGGAAGGCTTGGGGCAAGTCATAAGCATTCATTTTGCATGTATTATGACAGCAAAACATAATTGAAGCCATTGATTGGGCCAAATATGCACTTGTAGCAAATTCCACAATACTAGGCTTCCACATTATTTTAATCCAAGCCATCACTGCTGAGTGACACACCACCTTCCCTCCATCCTCTCACCTTCCCTCAACATATCCAGTCATTTAACTGCCCATCCGATTCTCACTCCCCCACAGACAGACTCCTCTCTCTGCACCAGAGACATATGCAGAAAGAGGCACGAATCGCACAAGTAACAAAGAACAGTCAGAGAGCGTGCTGAGAGTATCCTTAACCACTGGGTAAGGAGGGTTGTCCAGCAGGTTCCGGGAGTCAGTTCACCCTGCCATTCAAATGGCATTCTATCAAAACCAATTCTCCAGAAGCAGCACTCTACCTGTGGGTCATCAGGACTGACTATCACTTGCTCATTCTCAGTCCTCGTTAAAAAAGTGTTAACTGATGACTGTAAATGGTCAGCACATGGTAATCAATAGGAGTCACAGGATAGCATCATTATTTAAGAAGTATGGCAAGTTTGTAAATTAAGCCATTCTCCATTTTGGAAGTGAATTTAGTTACTGATGTTGGGAACTTACTGCATATATGAATATAACATCAACATTACTCTTCCACAATTTTGTCTACCTTGTCCGCAACATACAGTGGACAAAGACCCATCATTAATTTATTTGCCTCAGTACTCCACAATTTGAGATTTGTAATAGAAAACAATCACATGTGGTTAAAGTGTACATTGTCAGATTTTAATAAAGGCAATTTTTATACATTTTATTTTCACCATGTAGAAATTACAGCAGTGTTTATACATAGTCCCCCCATTTCAGGGCACCATAATGTTTGGGGCACAGCAATGTAATGTAAATGAAAGTAGTCATGTTTAGTATTTTGTTGCATATCCTTTGCATGCAATGACTGCTTTCACAGAAATGTAATGTAAATGAAAGTAGTCATGTTTAGTATTTTGTTGCATATCCTTTGCATGCAATGTCTGTTTGAAGTCTGCGATTCATGGACATCACCAGTTGCTCAGTGTCTTCTCTAATGATGCTCTGCCAGGCCTGTATTGCAGCCATCTTTAGCTTATGCTTGTTTTGGGGGCTAGTCCCCTTCAGTTCTCTCTTCAGCATATAAAAGGCATGCTCAATTGGGTTCAGATCGGGTGATTGACTTGGCCACTCAAGAATTAAGCAATATGCTTTAGCAATATGTTTGGGATCATTGTCTTGCTGTAGAATGAACCACCAGCCAATGAGTTTTGAGGCATTTGTTTGAACTTGAGCAGATAGGATGTGTCTATACACTTCAGAATTCATTAAGCTACTACCATCAGCAGTTGTATCATCAATGAAGATAAATGAGCCAGTACCTTCAGCAGCCATACGTGCCCAGGTCATAACACCCCCACCACCACGTGTTTCACAGATGAGCTAGTATGCTTTGGATCTTGGGCAGTTCCTTCTCTCCTCCATACTTTGCACGTCATCACTCTGATATGTTAATCTTCGTCTCATCTGTCCACAAGAACTTTTTTCAGAACTGTGGTTGCTTTTTTAAGTACTTCTTGGCAAACTCTAACCCGGCCATCCTATTTTTGTGGCTAACCTGTGGTTTGCATCTTGTAGTGTAGCCGCTCTATTTCTGTTCATGAAGTCTTCTGTGGACAGTGGTCATTAACAAATCCACAACTGACTCCTGAAAAGTGTTTCTGATCTGTCGGACAGGTGTTTGGTTTTTTTTCTTTATTATAGAGAGATTTCTTCTGTCATCAGCTGTGGATGTTTTCCTTGGCCTGCCAGACCCTGCAATTAGTAAGCTCACCAGTGCTCTCTTTCTTCTTAATCATGTTCCAAACAGTTGATTTTGGTAGGTAGACAAAAGTGCTGGAGAAACTCAGCGGATGCAGCAGCATCTATGAAATAGGCAACGTTTCGGGCCGAAACCCTTCTTCAGACGTTGAAAAAGTTGATTTTGGTAAGCGTGAGGTTTGGCTGATTTCTCTAACAGTTTTATTCTTGTTTCTCAATCTCATAATGGCGTATTTGACTTTCATTAGCACAACTTTGGACTTCATGTTGATAAACAACAATAAACGTTTCCAAAGATGATGGAAAGACTGAAGGAAAGACTAACTCTCTGACAGAGCATTCAGAAAGTATTCAGACCCCTTCACTTTTTCCACATTTTGTTACGTTACAACCTTATTCTAAAATGAATGTTTTTGTTGTTTTATCTTCAAACTTCACACAATACCCCATAATAAAAAGCGCAAACAGGTGTTTAGAAATTTTTGCAAAGTAATTAAAAAGAAATAACTGAAATATCACATTTACACAAGTATTCAGACCTTTTACTCAGTTCTTTGTTAAGGCACCTTTGGCAGCGTTTACAGCCTCAAGTCTTCTTGGGTATGACGCTACAAGCTTGGCACACCTGTACTTGGGTAATTTCTCCCATTCTTCTCTGCAGATCCTGTCAAGCTCTGTCAGGTTGGATGAAGAGTGTCGATGCACAGCTATTTTCATGTCCCTCGCTAACCGATGTTCGATCGGGTTCAAGTCCGGGCTCTGGCAGGGCCACTCAAGGACATTCAGACTTGTCACAAAGCCACTCCTGTATTGTGTAGGCTGTGTGCTTAGGGTCATTGTCCTGTTGGAAGGTGAACCTCCGCCCCATTCTGAGATCCAGAAGGCTCTGGAGCAGGTTTTCATCAAGGATCTCTCTGTACTTTGCTCCATTCATCTTTCCCTCGATCCTGACTAGTCTCCTAGTTCCTGCCGCTGAAAAACATCCCCACAGCATGATGATGCCACCACCATGCTTCACTGTAGGTATGGTATTGGCCAGGTGATGAGCGATGCCTGGTTTCCTCCAGGCGTGATGCTTGGCATTCAAGCCAAAGAGTTGATTCTTGGTTTCATCAGACCAGAGAATCTTGTTTCTCATGTTCTGAGTCCTTTAGGTGCCTTTTAGCAAACGTCAAGGGGGCTGTCATGTGCATTTTACTGAGGAGTGGCATCAGTCTGGCCATTCTACCGTAAAGGCCTGATTGGTGGAGTGCTGCAGATATAGTTGTCCTTCTGGAAAGGTCTTCCTTCTGGACAGTTTTGGTCTCCAAATCTGAGGAAGGACATTATTGCCATAGAGGGAGTGCAGAGACGGTTCACCAGACTGATTCCTGGGATGTCAGGACTGTCTTATGAAGAAAGACTGGATAGACTTGGTTTATACTCTCTAGAATTTAGAAGATTGAGAGGGGATCTTATAGAAACTTACACAATTCTTAAGGGGTTGGACAGGCTAGATGCAGGAAGATTGTTCCCGATGTTAGGGAAGTCCAGGACAAGGGGTCACAGCTTAAGGATAAGGGGGAAATCCTTTAAAAACCGAGATGAGAAGAACTTTTTTCACACAGAGAGTGGTGAATCTCTGGAACTCTCTGCCACAGAGGGTAGTTGAGGCCAGTTCATTGGCTATATTTAAGAGGGAGTTAGATGTGGCCCTTGTGGCTAAGGGGATCAGGGGGTATGGAGAGAAGGCAGGTACGGGATACTGAGTTGGATGATCAGCCATGATCATATTGAATGGCGGTGCAGGCTCGAAGGGCCGAATGGCCTACTCCTGCACCTAATTTCTATGTTTCTATGTTTCCATCTCCACGAGGAACTCTGGAGGTCTGTCAGAGTGACCACCGTGTTCTTGGTCACCTCCCTGACCAAGGCCCTTCACCCCCGATTGCTCAGTCTGGCTGGGCGGCCAGCTCTATGAAGAGTCCTGGTGATTCCAAAGTTCTTCCATTTAAGAATGACAGAGGCCACTGTGCTCTTCGGGACCTGCAATACTGCAGAAATTGTTTTATACCCTTACCCAGATCTGTGTCTCAACACAATCCTTCTCGGAGATCTACGGACAATTCCTTTGTCTTCATGGCTTGGTTTTTGCTCTGACATGCACTGTCAACTGTGGGACCTTATATGGACAGGTGTGTGCTTTTCCAAATCCTGTACAATCATTTTAATTTACCACTGGTGGACACCAATCAAGTTGTAGAAATCAAAGATAATCAATGGAAACAGGATGAATCTAAGCTCAATTTTGAGTGTCATAGCAAAGGGTCTGAATACTTATGTAAATATGATATTTCAGTTATTTCTTTTAAATTACTTAGCAAAAATTTCAAAACGCCTGTTTTCGCTTCTTCATTCTGGGGTATTGTGTGTAGATTGATGATTAAAAAAAATGAATTTAATCCATTTTAAAATAAGGCTGTAACATAACAAAATGTGGAAAAAGTGAAGAGGTCTGAATACTTTCTGAATGCACTGTATGCTGCATGAAGGAGGCATTCAAACACACCTGAGCAATTACAAACACCTGAGAAACCATGTATCCCAAACATTATGGTGCCCTGAAATGGGGGGGACTATGTATAAACACAGCTGTAATTTCTACATGGTGAAACCAAAATGTATAAAAATGGCCTTTAATAAAATCTGGCAATATGCACTTTAACCACATGTGATTGTTTTCTATTACAAATCTCAAATTGTGAAGTACAGAGGCAAATAAATAATTGATGCGTCTTTGTCCCAAACATTATGGAGTGCCCTGTAATTGCAATGTTTTGAAGTTCATCTCGCAAGTTAGGTAGGACCAAATATTTAATTAAATAATGCGGGTGACAATAAACATGAACTCCCCGTGAAACAATCAGTGCAATGTTACAATTTCTCCTGTTCAACACTTACCAAATTTAACACAAATCATTTTATAATAATTTAATCACTTCACTTTGATTTAACAAACAACCATCATATTGTGATTTTGGGAATTTATTTTCTACAGGCAGGATTTAAAAAATAAATTCTTTAACCTGAAGTTTTAAAAGAATTGAAAACAGAGTTGATCCAAAATCATAACTCATGAGGTATTAAATTTGTTATCTATGATTTATGGCAAAACAAGTTTTGATAACTGACTAAAGACATTAAAAATAGCTAAAACAGCATACAAAAGATAGAGATAAGCAATCCCAAAACAGATCAGATTTCCACTTGCCAGTTCTACCTGCAAATTGTGAACAAAAACTAACCGAAAAGAATCGTCCAACAACATGCATTTGGAACTATATTCAGTCAAAAACTGGCAAATGGATGAGCTACCTTGCATTCTTCAAGATATCCATCAAGAAAGGTCATTTATTTTGCACGACTGATACAAGTAAAAAGACCGCAGCATTACATCCATTAAAGGGGATGGGATCAGAAAATATGCTGCTTGTGGTAAAGACGACTTGCACTCCAGAAAGGGACCGCACGACGACGCAGCGGTAGAGTTGCTGCCTTACTGCACTTTGCGCGCCAGAGACCCGGGTTCGATCCCGACTACCGGTGCTGTCTGCAAGGAGTTTGTACATTCTCCCCGTGACCTGCGTGGGGTTTTCCCCCCCGAGGTCGGTTTCCTCTCACACTCCAAAGTCGTACAGATTCGTAGGTTAATTGACTTGGTGTATGTGTAAAATTGTCCCTAGTGTGTGTAGGATAGTGTTAATGTGCGGGGATCGTTGGTCGGCGCGGACTCGGTGGGCCGAAGGGCCTGGTTCCACGCTGAATCTCTAAACTAAACTATACTAAACCTCTATCCAAGCCATTCTAGTAGAGTTACAAATGGTGCTTATCAGCAACATGCTCACCGATGCCAAGCTTTGTTACCTCGGGGACATTCAGCTCTCAGCTTTGGCCCAAACCTGGAACCACAGGTAGGTTAAGATGACAGTAAGGCAGCAGAGTGGCTAGAATCTGCAAACGCATGAAGGAGCCCTGAAGTCAATGAGCATCAAGGGGAAAATATTCTGAGAACTGGAGACATACTTTGCCACCAGGATGGCATCCATGGCTATTGTAGACTATCAGCTCAGGGTATCCCTTCAGTAGTTCTTCAGAGCAGCAATTTAGGCCTAACTATGTTCAGTATTGCATCATAAAAACGTCAAAAGGAGACCAGTGATATAAATGTGTTGGTAGGAACTGCAGATGTTGGTTTAAACTGAAGATAGACACACAAACTGGAGTAACTCAGTGGCTCAGGCAGCATTTCTGGAGAAAAGGAATAGGTGACATTTCAGGTTGAGACCCTTCTTCAGACTGAGAGTCAGGAGAAAGTGAAATTAGAGATATAGATGGGGATTTAGAGAGATATAGAACAAATGAATGAATGATTTGCAAAATAGTAACTGATCAAGGAAATGTGAAGCCCACAACGATCCATTGTTGGCTGTGGGCTGGGTGGTAACAAGTTGCAGAGACAATGAAACTCAACAGGGCCACAGTTTTGGGTCTATCTCCAGTCATAAATATGATGGTTATACGATAACTGAATGGCGGAGTAGACGATGGGCCAAATGGCCTAATTTTACTTCGATCCTTTATGATTTAAAGAATAGGTTAGACTCAGTGTATTCTGCAGCAGGTGACTAGCCTCTTACCACTTCAGAACCCTTCTACCATCTAGCAGTCACGGTGGCGCAGCGGTAGAGTTGCTGCCTTACAGCCAATGCAGCGGCGGAGACCCGGGTTCGATCCCAATTACGGGTGCCGTCTGTACGGAGTTTGTATGTTCTCCCCGTGACCTGCATGGGTTTTCTCCGAGATCTTCGGTTTCCTGCCACATTCCACAGGATGGTAGGTTAATTGGCTTAGTAAATGTAAAAATTGTCCCTAGTTGGTGTAGGATAGTGTTAATGCGCGGGGATAGCTGATCGGCGCGGACCCGGTGGGCCGAAGGGCCTGTTTCCGTGCTGTATTGCTAAACTAAACTAAAAGTAAAAGCCAGGATTGTGAAGGACTACACTCCACTTATCTTGAAGTGTAAGGTTTGAATAACACCGAAGCTCTGTGTCAATTGGAACGCAGCATTCTATTTAAATGGCACCTCAACAATCACTAGAAACGTCCATTCTATCCACTGTTATTACACTGTGGCTGCACTGTGTACCATCTATACTTCAGTTACTAGCCCAAACCACACTAATGGCAACTTCACTACTGGGAAGAATAAGAGCCAAGGACAAGGGCAGCAAGTGCTTAGGAACACTATCTGTGGTTCCTCTCCATTTCACACAACATACTATATTTAAAGTCAATATTTTCATCACCGTATCAAAATGCTGGCACTTCGACCTAACAGAGGGATTGCAACATTTCAAGATAGTTCACCAACACTTTCTCAAGGCCATTAGGGATGGGAAGTAAATGCTGGCCTTGCATCCTTAAAGTAATTAAAGAAAAGCATAATGTGCACATTTGTGCCGAGGGAAACGAAAAATCACTAATTCGGCAAACCTATTGGGCATTACATACCGAGAGATATCTTCCATTAAGATACTGGGGTTGGAGGAGAGAAATAAATCCCATTCTAAATGGGTCATTTTAGCATTATTTTGTCTCTATATTAAGACAACAGCAAAAAAAAAGCTTAAAATAGGGACAATAATAACACTACAATGTTCCTTTCCAAAGCCCAGAATATAGGAATGTAGTAAGTATCAGCAAATTAAACAAAATTGTGCACATACACTGGAAAGTGTAGCATGGGCAGTCAATCAGTCAAATAGCCTGGATGTAGGGTGTAAGTTGCAGCAGGAGTTGAAACTGGCATGTAACAAAGGTAATGCCACTGTAGTGATGGGGGGTTTCAATATGCAGGTAGACTGGGAAAATCAGGTTGGTTCAGGACCCCAAGAAAGAGAGTTTGTAGAGTGTCTCCGAGATGGATTCTTAGAGCAGCTTGTAATGGAGCCGACCAGAGAAAAGACAATTCTGGATTTAATGTTGTCCAATGAACCAGATATGATAAGAGAACTTGAGGTAAAGGAACCGCTTGGAGGTAGTGATCATAGTATGATTAGTTTTAATCTGCAATTTGAGAAGGAGAACGTTAAATCAGAAGTGGCAGTGATGCAGTTGAACAAAGGGGACTATGAAGGCATGAGGGAGGAGCTGGCCAAAGTAGACTGGAAAGGGATCCTAGCAGGAATGACGGCGGAACCGCAATGGCAGGAATTTCTGGGCATAATCCGGGAGACGCAGAATCATTTCATTCCAAAAAGGAAGAAAGATTCTAAGGGGAGTAGGAAGCAACCGTGGCTGACAAGAGGAGTTAGGGATAGAATAAAACTAAAAGAAAAGATGTATAACACAGCAAAGAGTAACCGGAAGCCAGAGGATTGGGAAACTTTCATAGGTCAACAGAAGGAAACAAAATGGGCAATACGGGCTGAAAAGATGAAGTACGAGGGGAAGCTGGCCAGGAACATAAAGAAGGACAGTAAGGCAAGGCAGGTTTACTTGTATAGCACCTTTCAACAACAAGGTAATTCAAACTGCTTTACATAAAACATTAAAAGCATTGGAAAGAAACACATATGAAATGACATTTAGATGTAAAACGATTATTAGATTATTCAGATAAAATAATTACAAAATTAAAAGCAATCAAATAAAATATTTAAAATAGAATAAAACCAGGAATAGAAGTTACAGTGCAGTATAGGTAATTAATAAATTGTATTGTTTACTGAAAGGCAGCGGCAAACAGAAAAGTCTTCAGTCTAGATTTAAAAGAGCTGAGAGTTGCAGCAGACCTGCAGTTTTCTGGGAGTTTGTTCCAGATATGTGGTGCATAAAAACTAAATGCTGCCTCTCCATGTTTAGTTCTGACTCTGGGGACACAGAGCAGACCTGTCCCAGACGATCTAAGAGGTCTGGGTGGTTCGTAGCTAAGCAGAAGATCAGAAATGTATTTTGGCCCTAAACCATTCAGTGCTTTGTAAACCAACAGTAGTATTTTGAAATCAATTCTTTGACAGACAGGAAGCCAGTGTAAAGACCTCAGAACTGGAGTAATGTGATCTACTTTTTTGGTCTTAGTGAGGACTCGAGCAGCAGCGTTCTGAATTAACTGCAGCTGTCTGATCGACTTTTTAGGGAGACCTGTAGAAGCTTCTATAGATATGTTAAGGGAAAAAGAGTAGCAAAGTCAAATGTGGGTTCCTTGAAGGCAGACACGGGTGAAATTATTATGGTTAACAAGGAAATGGCAGAAGAGTTGAATAGGTACTTCTGATCTGTCTTCACTAAGGAAGACACAAACAATCTCCCAGATGTACTGGAGGACAGAGGATCTAAGGGGGTAGAGGAACTGAAAGAAATTTTCATTAGGCGAGAAATAGTATTGGGTAGGCTCATGGGATTGAAGGATGATAAATCCCCTGGGCCTGATGGTCTGCATCCCATGGTCTTCAGGGAGGTGGCTCTAGAAATAGTGGACGCATTGGTGATCATTTTCCAATGTTCAATAGATTCAGGATCAGTTCCTGTGGATTGGAGGATAGCTAATGTTATCCCACTTTTCAAGAAAGGAGCGAGAGAAAAAACAGGGAATTACAGACCAGTTAGCCTGACTTCGGTGGTGGGAAAGATGCTGCAGTCAATTATTAAAGAGGTAATAATGGGGCATTTGGATAGCAGTAAAAAGATTAGTCCAAGTCAACACGGATTTATGAAAGGTAAATCATGCTTGACTAATCTTCTGGAATTTTTTGAGGATGTGACAAGTAAAATGGATGATGGGGGGTGCCAGTGGATGTAGTGTATCTAGACGTTCAGAAAGCCTTTGATAAGGTCCCGCACGGGAGACTGGTGACTAAAATTAAAGCACATGGTATTGGGGGTAGGGTGTTGACATGGATAGAAAATTGGTTGGCAAAGAGTAGGAGTGAACGGGTCCTTTTCAGAATGGCAGGCAGTGGCGAGTGGAGTGCCGCAAGGCTCGGTGTTGGGGCTGCAACTGTTTATCATATATATTAATGATTTGGAAGAGGGAATTAGGAGCAACACTAGCAAGTTTGCGGATGACACAAAGCTGTGTGGCAGTGTGAACTGTGAAGAGGATGTTAGGAGGTTGCAGGGTGACCTGGACAGGTTGAGTGAGTGGGCAGATGCGTGGCAGATGCAGTATAATATAGGTAAATGTGAGGTTATCCACTTTGGCGGCAAAAACAAGGGGGCAGATTATTATCTCAATGGGGTTAGGTTAGGTAAGGGGGAGATACAGCGAGACCTGGGTGTCCTTGTACACCGGTCACTGAAAGTTGCCGTGCAGGTACAGCAGGCAGTGAACAAAGCTAATGGAATGTTGGCCTTCATAAAAAGAGGATTTCAGTATCGGAGTAAAGAGGTTCTTCTGCAGTTGTATAGGGCTCTGGTGAGACCACATCTGGAGTATTGTGTACAGTTTTGGTCTCCTAATTTGAGGAAGGACATCCTTGTGATTGAGGTTGTACAGCGTAGGTTCACGAGATTGATCCCTGGGATGGTGGGACTGTCATATGAGGAAAGATTGAAAAGACTAGGCTTGTATTCACTGGAGTTTAGAAGGATGAGGGGGATCTTATAGAAACATATACAATTATAAAAGGACTGGACAAGCTAGATGCAGGAAAAATGTTCCCAATGTTGGGCGAGTCCAGAACCAGGGGCTACAGTCTTAGAATAAAGGGGAGGTCATTTAAGACTGAGGTGAGAACATTTTTTTCACCCAGAGAGTTGTGAATTTATGGAATTCCCTGCCACAGAGCGCAGTGGAGGCCAAGTCACTGGATGGATTTAAGAGAGAGATAGATAGAGCTCTAGGGGCTAGTGGAGTCAAGAGATATGGGGAGAAGGCAGGCACGGGTTATTGATAGGGGACGATCAGCCATGATCACAATGAATGGCGGTGCTGGCTCGAAGGGCCGAATGGCCTCCTCCTGCACCTATTTTCTATGTTTCTAATCTTGTTCTACACAAACTTGACCCCTCCGGATGTAGGAATCTGTTTTAATATTCCATCTTTCACTTGACTGAAACTGATGCAGTGTCCACAAATCCAAATGCTTTGATTCTTATTCAAAATTCACTTCATCTACAGTGTCCTCTATAATGTTTGGGACAAAGACCCATCATTTATTTATTTGCCTCTGTATTCCACAATTTGAGATTTGTAATTAAAAAAACACGTGTGGTTTAAGTGTACATTGTCAGATATTATTAAAAGGTAATTTTATACATTTTGGTTTCACCATGTAGAAATGACAGCTGTATATAGTGTATAATTACAGTGTATATACATAGTCCCCCCCATTTCATTTCACCATAATGTTTGGGCCACATGGCTTCACAGATGTTTTTAATTGCTCAGGTATGATTAATTGCCTCCTTAATGGAGGTATAAGAGAGCTCTCAGCACCTAGTTTTTCCTCCAGTCTTTCCATCATCTTTGGAAACTTCTATTGCTGTTTCATCAACATGAGGACCAAAGTTGTGCCAATGAAAGTCAAATAAGCCATTATAAGACTGAGAAACAAGAATAAAACTGTCAGAGACATCAGCCAAACCTTACTCTTACTAAAATCAACTGTTTGGAACAACATTAAGAAGAAACAGAGCACTGGTGAACTTACTAACTGCAAAGGGACTGGCAGGCCAAGGAAGACCTCTACAGTTGATGACAGAAGAATTCTCTCTATAATAAAGAAAAAATCCCAAACACCTGTCCGACAGATCAGAAACCCCTATCAGAAGTGGATTTGTCAATGACCACTGTCCGTAGAAGACTTCATGAACAGAAATACAGAGGCTACACTGCAATATGCTAACCACTGGTTAGCCGCAAAAATAGGATGGCCGGGCTGCAGTTTGCCAAGAAGTACTTAAAAGAGCAACCACAGTTCAGGAAAAAGATTTTCTGGGACAGATGGGAGGAAGATTAATTTGTATCAGAGTGATGGCAAGCGCAAATTATGGAGGAGAGAAGGAACTGCCCAAGATCCAAAGCATACCACCTCATCTGTGAAACACGGTGGAGGGGGTGTTATAGTCTGGGCATGTGTGGCTGCTGCAGGTACTGGCTCACTTATCTTCAACTGCTGATGGTAGTAGCATAATGAATTCTGAAGTGTATAGACACATCCTATCTACTCAAGCTCAAACAAATGCCTCAAAACTCATTGGCCGGCAGTTCATTCTACAGCAAGACAATGATCCCAAACATACTGCTAAAGCAACAAAGGAGTTTTTCAAAGCTAAAAAATGGTCAATTCTTGAGTGGCCGTCAATCATCCGATCTGAACTCAATTGAGCATGCCTTTGTATGCTGAAGAGAAAATGTAAGGGGACTAGCCCCCAAAACAAGCACAAGCTAAAGGTGGCTGCAATACAGGCCTGGCAGAACATCACCAGAGAAGCCACCCAGCAACTGGCGATGTCCATGAATCACAGACTTCAAGCAGTTATTGCATGCAAAGGATATGCAACAAAATACTAAACATGACTACTTTCATTCACATGACATTATGGTGAAACCAAAATGTATAAAAATGGCCTTTCACATCGGGAGAAGAATAAACAACAGGGGAGAGACAATACTTTGCCTTCCATCACAGTGAGGAGGGGTTTGGAGATTCACTGTGATGGATGTTTATGTAAATTTGAGTTAATTGTGTGTCTAGGTTTTTTCATGTTTGTATGACTGCAGAAACTTAATTTCGTTTGAACTTAGGTTCAAATGACAAAAAACGGTATTTCGATTCTATTTTGAACCCGATTCTGATTTAATAAAATCTAACAATGTGCACTTTAACTATATGTGATTTTTTTTTCTATTACAAATCTCAAATTGTGGAGTACAGAGGCAAATAAATAAACGATGGGTCTTTGTCCCAAACATTATGGAGGGCACTGTATTTGACTTGTAGAAATAATTCAAAATGTTTGCTAACATCTTACAAAAAATTCACAATCCTAATTAAGTTTCCATGTAGAAAAGTTACTGGTTTGGAAATTGAACATAAATTGGTGAACAATAAAGGCAGCTCAAGGCAAAGCATGATTTCAAAGAAGTATTTTAGGAAATAAATGGGTGACACTACAGCTATTATTGGAAATCTTTAAATTCATCTACCTTGGCCTTTAATGCTATTAGAGTAATGAAGTAATTATCTGAAGTTTAAAAAAGATACAGTATCAGCTAAACCACATTATAAATCTAAGAATGGTATGGTGGTTAGGTATAAAAATAGGCAGTAAATACCAATTTACCCATTCTGACACATGGATCAAATTGGATTCAGAACAAGAAATAATGCTAAATTATAGAATTTGGTCAATTCAGAAGTTAGAGGGGAGAAATAAAATCAATTATACGAGGCACACACACACACACACACAAGGTGTTCTGGAATTTTAAAATAATTATCGATTCTGAATTACATCAAATAAACAAAATCATTAATTTTAATTCTTAATTTATCAAGAAGACTTATCCACAGCTTGCAGAAAGATATTATCTTGATCCATAAACATTTAATCGAGGAACCCTGCCAATTAAATAGTATTGCAAGCTTTGGCTGCTGTAATATTTATGATTTATGATCTACTTTAAAGTATCTGCAGGAAAAATTAATTGCTTCTCTTTGCTTTGGAATTTGAATTTGAATGTCAAAACCACAAGCTAACTTTCCACAACTCTAAACATGTTGATTCTACAGGTCCTAAACACATTTGAACTTGGTGGACCAAATAATAATTTTGAAGGTAGACACAGAATGCTGGAGTAACTCAGTGGGGCAGGCAGCATCTCAGGAGAGAAGGAGTGGGTGAAGTTTCGGGTTGAGACCCTTCTTCGGACTGAAATAATAACATTGTATCCTTTTGAGAATACCAAAACAAACAAACCAATATTCAAAAAAAGTCAGAAGAGTGTCCGGACACACTTAAAGCACGTAAATTATCCCAAATATAACAGTACAATTATAGGGCATTCGTTGCAATGAAGTCATTGAAATAACAGCATCATGTGTTGTCTGAACTTAATTAATGTACTGTAATTATAGGATAATAAATATTCATAATTAATTCAGTCACTAATCAGTAATGGTACAGAATTCTTACCCGCAGAAGCTCCGAAGATGTGGGTCTATCCTGGGGAATCTTCTGCAAGCAGTAATCCACAAAGTTCCTAAAAAATTGAGACCTAGAAAATACAAATGAACATTAGAAACCTCAAGATCTATTTACTACAAATACTGCCCTTCAAAGGAACAACTGCTTACTAAAAATCCTTTGCAACAAATATTTTCGATAGTTTTATCAGTCCTGAAATCACAGAAAATGTACAATTATTTCCCTACAATCATGAAATATACACATTTGAGTAAAAAATTAAATTTTAAATTGTATTTATATACACTAAGAGAATAACAATGGCTACAACAATATTTGCAAAAATACCAATGACTGAGTTTTATTTATTAATTAATGTACATTAAAATATATTGCATATACTACAATAACGACCATACAATCTGGAAGATACTTAAATGCAATATTAATAAATGATAAATGATACATGATAAAAATGTGATTTGATAATCCTGTCTAATCAGTACAAACATACCACTCATTTGACTGAAGTATTGGCGATTCATTCTGGGCAATGTGATATAAGGCACTCATTGCATTCATGTTGAACAAAGGTGGCTTCCGTTCCGCTGCATAAAAGGCAAATTGAGAGCACATGTTAAAAAGTTGTTTTAACATCCACAGAAGGCAAGTGATAAACCCGCATGGATAAGAACTGTCGTCATAGAGAGTAATCCTATTTAAGATCACCTGTTCAAGCTACTAAAAATCTATTCTATGGTAAACACACGTGGTATTTATCAAGCACACAAAATTATTAACTAGGTTGAATCAAATCAAAACAGTTGCTGGTATTTTTTCTCTTTAAATACTACAATGTATTATAATAAACAATTTAATGATTATGCTACTGAAAAGGCAAAATGGCAATCTAAGCAGTATCCTTCTCGTTGAATATGGATTTCAATGTTTAAATTTGGGGTACTTTTTAAAATCTTAAAAGTAGCATAGATTGTGGTATCAATCAAACCAAGTCAGAGGTTAACATGGTTGAATCAGGCACACCTTAATTGAAAAATATTTTTCATAGTAAGATTTAAGACCTTTCCAGGCTAGGAATTGGCAGAGTCCCTGCACTGGTCTGCACAATACACACAGGCCTAGGTCAGACACTGGGGGAAAAAATGGCAGGCACAGTGGGTTGTCTATAAAGGTTTTGAGGAACTAGCTGCGAGATTGGGCTGACTGTTGGGGACGCCCCTCTCACAGTCCTGCTTTGAGCAGCCAAAAACAATATAATTCCCTTTCTAAATGAAGAACTACGGCTGAGGAAAGGTGCATCATGCTAGGATGTTAGTTACTGCAACAACTGCACTGCATAGATGCACATACAGTGCCCTCCATAATGTTTGGGACAAGGACCCATCATTTATATATTTGCCTCTGTACTCCACAATTTGAGATTCGTAATAGAAAAAAAATCACATGTTGTTAAAGTGTGCATTGTCAGATTTTAATAAAGGCAATTTTTATACTTTCGGTTTCACCTTGTAGAAATTACAGCAGTGTTTATACATAGTCCCCCCATTTCAGGGCACCATAATGTTTGGGACACAGCAGTGTCATGTAAATGAAAATAGTCATGTTTAGTATTTTGTTGCATATCCTTTACACGCAATGACAGTTTGAAGTCTGTGATTCATGGACATCAACTGGGTGTCTTCTCTGGTGATGCTCTGCCAGGCCTGTATTGCAGACATCTTTAGCTTATGCTTGTTTTGGGGGCTTCAGTTTTCCCATCAGCAGGGTTCAGATCGGGTGATTGACGGCCACTCAAGAATTGACCATTTTTTAGCTTTGAAAAACTCCTTTGTTGCTTTAGCAGTATGTTTGGGATCATTGTCTTGCTGTAGAAGGAACCGCCAGCCAATGAGCTTTTAGGGTACACAAAAATGCTGGAGAAACTCAGCGGGTGCAGCAGCATCTATGGAGCGAAGGAAGTAGGCAACGTTTCGGGCCAAAACACTTCTTCTGAGCTTTGAGGCATTTGTTTGAACTTGAGCAGATAGGGTGTGTCTATACACTTCACAATTCATTATGCTACTACCATCAGTAGTTGTATCATCAATGAAGATAAGTGAGCTATACCTTCAGCAGCCATACATGCCCAGACTATAACACCCCCACCACCGTGTTTCACAGATGAGGAGATATGCTTTGGATCTTGGGCAGTTCCTTCTCTCCTCCATACTTTACTCTTGCCATCACTCTGATATGTTAATCTTCGTCTCATCTGTCAACAAGACCTTTTTCCAGAACTGTGGTTGCTCTTTGAAGTACTTCTTGGCAAATTGTAACCCGGCCGTTCTATTTTTGCGGCTAACCAGTGGTTTGCATCTTGTAGGATAGCCTCTGTATTTCTGTTCATGAAGTGCTTTGCGGACAGAGGTCATTGACAAATCCACACCTGACTCCTGGAGAGTGTTTCTGATCTGTCGGACAGGTGTTTGGGGATTTTTCTTTATTATAGAGAAAATTCTTCTGTCTTCAGCTGTGGAGGTCTTCCTTGGCCTGCCAGTGCCTTTGCGATTAGTAAGCTCACCAGTGTTCTCTTTCTTCTTAATGATGTTCCAAACAGTTGATTTTGGTAAGCCTAAGGTTTGGCTGAAGTCTCTAACAGTTTTATTCTTGTTTCTCAGTCTCATAATGGCTTCTTTGACTTTCATTGGCCCAACTTTGGTCCTCATGTTGATAAACAGTAATACAAGTTTCCAAAGGTGATGGAAAGACTGGAGGAAAGACTAGGTGCTGAGAGCTCTCTTGTACCTGCATTAAGGAGGCAATAAAACACACCTAAGCAATTACAAACGCTTGTGAAGCCATGTGTCCCAAACATTATGGTGCCCTGAAATGGGGGGGACTATGTATAAACACAACTGTAATTTCTACATGATGAAACCAAATGTATAACAATGGCCTTAAATAAAATCTGGCAATGTACACTTTAACCACGTGATTTTTTTCCATTGCAAATCTCAAATTGCGGAGTACAGAGGTAAATAAATAAATGATGGGTCTTTGTCCCAAGCGTTATGGAGGGCATTGTATATTGTCGCCCCAACTCCAATCACAATCCAAGTCAATGAATGAAAACAAACTAAACTTCACAATCTTCCTCTTCATAGCATTTAGCAACAGTACTTGGATAACCAGAGGTATTATCTAACACGTTTAGATTCAAGGGTTCCATTGCAGGTTTCCTTCTGAACAGTGGTCGTACACTTAAACCACTTTCTATTATTGATGAGCATCAAATAAATTTAGAATAATTTAGAAATATGAGTATATCAAGATATTATTTTATGCTTTGTGAATATAATAAACCCCACTGCTAAACAACTGGGACATAAATAGCCAAAAATTTGATATCAGATTCAGGTAGATTAACAAAGCACTTCTGCAGCAAGCGGCTACAGTTTTTTTGAAGAGCACGCTCTAAATCTATGTTCTTTATCTTTCGGAAGGAAGCAAAATACGGGTGCATGGAGAGACAAGTTAAATGTAATAATGACTTGGAAAAATATTCCTTCACATTAGTAATCAAAATACCATTATTTATGTTACAATTGCACTGTTTGTACCCACCACACAAACTGAAATGATTTGGGATGGCAACTAACCACCATCTTTGCAAAGACAATTTGAGAAAAGCAGTGATCGTAATGCTAAAGCGCATACATAAGATTATATTAGAGCTCAAAATAGGCCATTTCCTAAAAAGTGTAAGCATTAGCATGAAATATTCTGATAATTGAACCAACATTTTGTGTTTTAGATAACAGAATGAAGAAAATAATGGGTCTATTAAAATTATTGATTAAACAATAATCAGAGCGCTATGACATTTCTGGGCAACCCATCACAGAAAGAACATCAAAGCCAAAGGATACAAGCAAAAGGTTCATCAGGAGTGTTTATATATCCTATATAACAAAAGATCATCATTCATTTAAAATTCTAGCTTGCAGCAAAAAAAAAAAACCTTTGGGCAAGGCAGGCAAACATATGGAAGCCTGGATGTCGAGGGAAATTGAGGCTCTTATTAAGAGTGGGGAAGTGGTATGGGATATGTACAGGCAGCTTGAGGAGTTTTGGTGAACTTAGTAGTAAGCTGAAAAAGGCAAAAAAAGGGACGGGTGATAGCTCTGGCAGAGGTGAAATCTGGGGCGAATTGAGGAGAATAAAAGATAGAATTGTTTTAGAATGAGTGTAAAATGGGTTGCTGATGGTCAGTACAGTTGATGGGCCGAATGGCCCGTTTCCATGTTGTATCTCCCTATAATTTGATGCATTTCAGATAGAAAGAAATGTGAGGGTAAATCTACTTACTAGATCGGAGTAACAAAGCACTTTACAATGTAAAATCTACAGTTAGACAGGTTATTCACTATTAAATGTTTACATAAAAGGTTTTAACAAGTTGAATTAATTAACAATTCTGTCATTACTGGGGAAAAATAAACATTTATTGAAACTCCGATTTTATTTATTTTTTTAACATTAACTATTATTAATTGCTGCACACGTTTGCTGGCATTTAATAGCCATGACTATGACCAACAGATATAAATGGATCAGATGAATGAAGTACAAACCAAGTTCAATGCATGTAATCCCAAGTGACCAGACATCAACTTTCCCATCATACTGTCCTTCATCCATTGCAAGGATCACTTCTGGGGCCATCCTGTGAAATATTAACATTTAGCCGTTTCAAACCCTTTCTGCGTTGTTCAAGTACGTTTATTTGGGTAGTTAACAAAAATTAAACATCATGACTAAAATAAATGCTACATTCATTCATAATTGTCAGTCAGAAATACCAATCTGTAGCTGAAAAAACACACAAGGAAATGTACATCTCAATTGATCTGATCAATTGTATTTTCCCTCGCTGTTAAAAACAATTACTTAAAGCAGCTTAATTACTTAATTCATTACTTAAAGAGTAAATTGGTTTACTCGATTCAATCGTCCCATTGCTTAATGTCACTTTGCTCAAGATTTTTTTTTAAATGCAACACTGACCAGGGTTTGAACCTGGGACTTCCTTGTTTCATGGACACATTGTTTAGAGCCATCCGTGAAAATAATTTAAAAATCAATAATTTTATTGACAGTTTTGGTTTTGCTAGTATTATGATAGAAATGTACAGCACAATGACATTTAAGGGTAACTGGGCAGTTCCTGAGCATTGTTGATGTTTATCTTAACGATGCAGTAATATTTTAATTTTAAACCTTAATTACATATTTCTTACCAGTAAGGTGTCCCAACAAAGGAGTTAGCGGGGGAGGCTATTGAGGCAGATCCAAAATCAGCCAGCTTAACTTGTCCTGGCTCAGTGAGTAAAATGTTTCCCGCTTTTATGTCTCTGTAAGGAAAGATTAAAATGTCAAAACCACCAACTAATTTGATCCTTTAAGATTGGTTATTAATTTTCTGGCTAAGTTTTCATTTTCAGCTAATTGTTCGACTCAGACCTTATTGAGACTCAGCTCTGGGAGCAGCTGAATGTGCAAAATTTGGGTTTATATTTATCAAAATATCATCCCAGCCTCCTGTTTAGAAAATCTATCCATTACCAACTAAATTTTGAGTTGAGCTAAATTATATCAATGAGATAGCTTGACTGCTGAGCACTTAACTCATTAAAGGTACACAAAAATGCTGGAGAAACTCAGCTGGTGCAGCAGCATTTATGGAGCGAAGGAGATAGACAACGTTTCGGGCCAAAACCCTTCTTCAGACTGATAGGGGGTGGGGGGAGGCGGGGAGAAGAAAGGAAAAAGGAGGAGCCCGAGGGCTGAGGTAAGAAGGGGAGGAGACCGCAAGGGTTAACAGAATTGTGAGAAATCAATAGATGCTGCTGCACCCGCTGAGTTTCTCCAGCATTATTGTGTACCTTCGATGTTCCAGCATCTGCAGTTCCTTCTTGAACACTTAACTCATTAACATTTTCACCACCTCTCCCTTAACACTAGGCACGATTTGAGCTACAGACAGCAAGAAATCAAAAGTTTATTCCTGGATTGTAAAGAGATAAGTTCTGAGCATCTCCATTCATCTCATTTCTAGAAGACAATAAGGAATTAGTTGGACAGCTTGGACAACTGGAACATGTTTCAACGACAGCTCCTGCATTCAAAGGCAAAAAAAATCTTTTGCACCACCTAGTGGGTTAATGTAACCAGTGCAACATATACAGCTGATCTTAAATGCACTTCCTGCTTTTTATTGGACACAAAGTAGATCCTGCTGTGACCTCCACTAGAGGGAGTGTTCACCTCTCCATGCAACTTAATCTAATGGCAGTGTTGAATAAACAGCACTGTCAATTCCTGGTAAAATACTCGCCCACATTTTCACCACTGAGTAGGTAAGACACAATATTATTCTCTCCTGCATGCTGTGTGGTACAGATGAACTTGAACAATATCTCAGACAGTCTGTGCAGGAAGAAACTACAGATGCTGGTTTAAACCAAATATAGACACAAAATGTTGGAGCAACTCGGTGGGACAGGCAGCAACTCTGGAGAGAAGGAATGGGTGATGTTTCGGGTCGAGAAATGGTCTCAAGAAAGGTCTCTACCCGAAACGTTACCCATTCCTTCTCTACAGAGATGCTGCCTGGCCCACCGAGTTCCTCCAGCATTTTGTGTCTATCTCAGGCGTTCTGTTGCATTCAAACAGAGAAAAGATTGTTTATCTCTAGTTTTGTACTAGTTTGGCAAGCCCGATATCCTATTGATCACATGGTTTATGCTATCTGGATCTACACAAGCTTGAAAGTTATGGCAACTTGTAGAAATTTGTATGAGATTGTTTTTTTTAATTAGCTATTTATGAATATAGAAAGATTTAGTTAAAAGGGAGAGGAGGGGGGGAGAGAGGGGGAGGACAAGAGAAGGGGGAAAAGAGGGGGGGGGACCAGAGGGGGGGACAAGAGGGGTTGGAGGAGGAGCGGGCAAGGGGGGGGGGGAGAGGGGGGGGAAAAAGGAAGGACGAGGGGGGGGGAGGGGGGGGAAAGAGGGGGGGGAAAAGAACAAGAGGGGGGGGGCAGAGAGAAGGGGGGACCAGAGGGGGGGGCAAGAGAGGGGGGGGGACAAGAGGGGGGGGGGAAATGGGGGAACAAGAGGGGGAGGGGGGGGGCAATGGGGGGGGAGCAAAAGAGGGGGGGACAAAGAGGGGGGGGGACAAGAGGTGGGGGGGGGACAAGAGGGGGGACAAAAGTGGGGGGGGGACAAGAGGGGGGGAGAGAGGGGGGGGACAAGAGAGGCCGGGGGGGGGGCAAGAGAGGGGGGGGGACACAGGGGGGGACAAGAGAAGGGGGGGGGACAAGAGAGAGGGGGGGCAAGGAGAGGGGGGGCAAGAGAGGGGGGGAACACAACAAACAAAACAAAAAACACAACAAAAACAAACAACCCCCCCCCAAAACAGAGAAAAAAACAAAAACAAAACAAACAACAACAGATCACAAAAAAAAACAAGAACGGGGACGGACAAGAGGGGGGGGACAAGAGGGGGGGACAAACAAGAGAAGAAGAGGGGGGGGGGCAAGCGGGGAAAAGAGGGGGGGGCAAGAGAGGGGGGGGCAAGAGAGGGGGGGGCAGGAGAAGGAGGGGGGGGCAAGAGAGGAAAGAACGGACAAAAACAAGAGGGAGGGAGGAGAGGAGCAAGGGGGGGGGCAAGAGGGGGGGGGGGGGGCAAGAGAGGGGGGGGAAGAGAGAAAATGGGGGGGGAGAGAAGAGAGGGGGGGACAAGAGGGGGGGGGCAAAGAGAGGGGGGGGGCAAGACGAGAGGGGGGGGAGGAAGGGAGCAGGGGGGGGAGGAGGGGGGGGGGGACAAAGAGAGGGGGGGCAAGGGGAAATACGAGAGGGGGGGGCAGGGAGAGAGGGGGGGGGGGGGGCAAGAGAAAGAGGGGGGGGCAGGTCAAGAGGGACAAGGAAAGGGAACAAGAGAAGGGGGGACAAAGAAAGAAAAAGAGGGGGGGCCACGGCGAAGGGGGGCAAAGCAAGGGAGGAGGGGGGGGCAGAAGAGAGGAAGGAGAGGGGGGGAGCAAGCAGGGGGGAGTGGGGGGCCAAGAGAGGGGGGGGCAAGGGGGGGAAGAGGGGGGACAAGCGGGGGGGGGCACAAGAGGGGGGGCAAGAGAGGGGGGGCAAGAGAGGGGGGGGCAAGAGGGAGGGGGGGGCAAGGGAGAGGGGGGGGGGGGGAAAGAGGTCGGAAGGGGGGGGCAAGAGGGGGGGGGGGACAAGAGGGGGGGGCGAAAGAGAGGGGGGGGCAAGAAGAGAGGGGGGGGAAAAAGAGAGGACAAGGGGGGACAAGAGAAAAGGGGGGAAAGAGAGTGGGGGGGGCAAAGAGGGGGGGGGGGCAAGAGAAGAGGGGGGGGACAAGAGGGAGGGGCAAGAGGGGGGGACTAAGAGGGGGGGGGCAAAGAGGGGGGGGGCAAAGAGAGGAGAGGGGGGGAAAAGAAGAGAGGGGGGGGCAAAGAGAGGGGGGGGGGGCAAGAGAGAGGAAAGAGAGGGGCAAGAGAGGAGGGGGGAGAGGGGGGGGAAGAGGGGGGGAAAAAAGGGGGGCAAGAGTAGGGGGGAGGGGGGGGGCAAGAGAAAATACAAAAGACGGAGGAGAAGGGTGGGCAAGGGGGGGGGGGAGAGGGGGGGGCAAAGAGGGGGGGAAAGGGGGGGCAAGAGCAAAGGGTGGGGGCAAAGGGCAAGAAGGGGGGGGGAGGAAGGGGGGGGGAGAGGGGGGAGAGACGTGAGGGAGAGAGGAGGGGAGAGAGAGAGAGAGAATAAAGAGAGAGAGACAGGGGGAGAGAGGGAGAGAGAGAGAGGGATAGGGAGAGAGAGAGAGGTGGGGAGAGAGAGGAGGGGAGAGAGAGAGAGTGCCTTTTTACTTCAACCCAAAACCCCCCCAAACAACCATTTGCAGGCAGGGTTTTTTTATTTCTAAACTAACCATTTTAAAATTTTCATTGTAATAAAAACGGTTCACATTAAGGGTACTACTTCACAGGTGTGAAAGAAATTGTTCAGTGTCATTCAGAGCTCAGAGTGACAGAGACTAATTGACAGAGCTCCATCTTGATGAGAGACTGATTAACGCACACCACTTCCTGGTTTTATAGTCCCTCCCCCTCCCTCCAGCAGGGGCAGCAGAGAGAATGGGGAATTTTGTAAAAACATTAATATCTCCGTCATTTTTAATTGACGGGAAAAATCCTTGGCACACATGCGGCAAAGTGGGGCTCTGAGCAAGGTGGCCAAAAATGAAGGCCGTAGGTGGCGGCGTTCTCTCGGAAATCGCAGCACAGAAGGCCAAAAGCGGTCAAGAACAGAGATTTAGTAATATAGATAGGGTCAACAGCTTCAATCCAATTTAATCACGTGTTTTATGTCCTCTTTCTTATGTAAATGTGGCTTCTCCCCTTGTCATAGATGGATACCGCACCGTGTCTCGTGTGTCCCATTGTTCTGCTCTTGGCCCCTCCCCCTCTCCCCAGAGGGAACAAAAATAAAATCCCCATGTCCTCTCCATTCACCCCACCAGTCTCCGCATCCAACACATCATCCTCCAACATTTCCATCATCTCCAACATGACCCCACCATCAGACGGATAGGATATCTTCCCATCTCCACTCCTTTCTGCCGACCGCAGAGACCACTCCCTCTGCAACTCCTTGTTTCACTTATCCCTTCCCACCCAAACCATTCTCAACCCAGGTAGTTTTCCCTACAGCCGCAGGAGATGCAACACTTGTCCCTATACCTCCTCCCTATTCCCCATCTCCTCCATCCAGGGACTCCAGCAGTCCTTCTATGTGAGAAAGATGTTTATGTGCACTTTCGCTAACAAAATTTGGCCTCCTGTACGTCGGCGGAGACTCAGCGACTACTTCACTGGACACTTGCGTTCGGTCTGTCAACGCCTACATGATCTCCCGGTTGCTAACCATTTTAACTCCCATTTCCATACTGACCTTTATGTCCTGGGGTTCTGTATTGTCAGATTCAAGGCCACACGCAAACTGGAGGAACATAACTTCATATTCCGCTTGGGTAGCTTATAACCCAATGGTATGAACATGGAATTTTCCAATTTTAGGTGACCTCAACCCCCAACCCCCCCCCCCCCCCAAAACCCCTCTCTCTCCCTTTACTAACCACTTTCTCCCCCCTCCCTTTTGCTTCATCTGAACTCCCACCTATTTCTCCCCTCCCCCTGCTACTTTCCTCCCTGTTTCTGTTCATAAATAGCTAATTTTGCAAGTATTCATTCCTGTCTCACACCTCTGGTTTTTATCCTGTCTGTCAAACACGATCCTGGCCCTTGTCCGCCCATTACCTGCCACTTTTCTGCCTCTCCCCTCTGCCGGCATTCTTCTACCCTCCTACAATCAGTCTGTAGAAGGGTCTCAACCTGAAATGTCACCTGTCCAAGCTCTCCAGAGATGCTGCCTGACCTGCTGAGTTACTCTCCAGCAACTTTGCGTCCTTTTGTCTTTTAACTAGCATCCACAGTTCCTTGCTTCCACTTTGTTTTATAACGTTGCTGCCATCAAACATGACAATGATTTCAATTTTGACCCCGAGTCACGTTGTCAAATCTCCCCACAAACCAGCACACATTACTTTTGCAATCCCCTCCAGTCCTATAATGTAAACTCATTCCTCTCATTCTAGCCTCTTTTGCACTGACAATAATATACTGCCAAACTTTTTCTGTTGCCGAAACCCCAAGCTCATGAAATATTTCCCAATATTTCCTGAACTTGAATTATTTTTGAAACCGAGTGGGATTTTAGGAATGTTTTAGTGCATTTGCAGTGGAGAACGTTTCTGCATTTTACGTCATGTCACAAGAAATATATTCTTGTACTTGAAAACCATCTAAACTGCAATGGTCTTCATGAGCAGGGATTACACAGGTCTATATGTTTTAGTTCTTGAAGGAAAATAGTTAAAAAGGGATGTCATTTAAAAGTCTGTACCCAAAGACAACTGCCATTATTTTAACGAAAATAATATAAAAGGTACCAGGAACAACAATTACAGAACTATAGCTGTAGATGCATAAATTAATTTACCATATAGGGGATATCTTCACTATGACTTCATGGATTAATGTACCAAAATCTAGTGCCAAAAATGTTGGATTATCAAAAAAAATGTGATTGCCATGTACTAAAAAATATTTTAGAACAGATCAAACCATTTTCTCATTTGTGAGATTTCAGTATAAAAAAACCCCACTCAGTCCAGTTTGGTCTCTGTGCAGTGATACAATTAATCCCATAATCCAACTTTCCCTGTAGCCCTGCAGTTTTACATCCTTCAAGTGCTTATCTAATTTCCTTTCTAAATCATTGAACATCAGTTCCACTATTCTCAGAGAAAGCAAGCTTGCATATCATGGATAGTTAATTTACTAACTCAACTTCAGAGGACAAATCCATTTTTAGAGAGACAAGTAAAATGTAAATGCATTTTAAGCCATATTTTCTCACCTATGTATCAGATTATGAGAGTGCAGGTAGGTCAGCCCCTGCAAGGCACCGTGGGTAATGGCAGCAATCTCCACTTCCTGAAGTGGTTTCTTGTGAACTAAAGAGAGAGAATTCTTTCAATATTAGATCTTTCTTTACATTTTGGCTTCAGTGTTATACTGGTTGCTCATTAAAGTTCTGTAAAGAAACAGAGCCGCAAAACTCAAAAAGCAGTAACATTAAAACGTACTTAATGAAATCACAGCTGATTTTTTAAAAATCCCTTCCATTCTAATTTTACTTAAAGCATTACTTCAAAGCAAAAATACAAACATAGCATGCATGATATTTTCAGTCTAAATAATACTATAATTTAAATATGTTATACATTTCCTTCGGTAAAGCTTTAGCTCAGTGATGCAAAAGCAATAAAAATGGACACTTTCATTCTTCAGGCAATGGCTGTCAGATCAAACACTTCCAGATCAAGCAGTGCATAAATAGTTAATGAAACTGTAACTATGCCAAATTATTTCATACCTACGCACAAATTTTAAACATTTATATATATTGTGCATGTACAGCTGCAGATTATAAATCTATTGTCAGAAATTAATCCTATCCAAATTAGGGAAGGCAATTGAACATTAAAGTTAAAGTTTCAAAGATCTATTTAAATGTGTCTAAAATAAATGATTGCGCACTCCCAGGAAATGTGGTGTATAGTGGCTCAGCAACACATTATGGAGCATATATTTCCAATCACTTTCAAAAAGGAAGGGAGCATTTAAAGTTCCAGTATGACAGGACAGGTAGTAAACTGTAAAAATAACATAGAAACAAAAGCCATTGTCCATTTCAGATGACTTTACTACATTGATACAGGCAATTGGAACCAAAACAGTTTTATTGCCTATCCATTTTATAGCATCCGAAATAATGAAGCCTTTATAATGTTCTCAATAATCCAGATTTCATAAACTAGGCTATAATATATATATTTCAGGTTTCATACAACTGATTCAGTTTAAATGTATCCTGCTGCAACATATTCAATTGTAATAGCCCTTCTACCTTGGCAATCTCCTGCATGGGTTTGGATAGCTAAGGAACATAACCTGAGTTTGCAGTCATTTAACATAGTGTAATCTCTGTTCCCTGGTGGAGTCGTAAAGTCATTTAGCAAGGAAACAGAACTTTGGCCCTACACTATTTTATTATTTTACACTCCCATCAACTCCTCCCAGAATCTGTAAAGACCGATACTCTATAGACAATATACACTGGCCAGTTAGCCGACCAACCCACACATTTTTGTGATATAGGAGGAAACAATACAGTTGCAGTGAGAACATGCAAACTCCACAGACAGTATCAAGAGGCCAGGATTGAGCCTGTGAATCTGCGAGACAGCAGCTCCATTACTTGCACATCACTGTACTGCTGCTCAATCACTGTGCATTTCAAAAAAAGTTTTTTTTAATATCCCAAGGACAGGTCAAACAGAGCTTTCAACTATCCTTTAACTAGTATGCTTATAACTAGCCCTCAATAAATATTAATCCTTCAATGATCCTTGTTACTTAACTTGACTTTCAATGAACTAGTCAAATTCCTCCGATTACTATCAAAATAAATCATTTATTTTAAACAGAGGCATAGGAGACCGAATATACCGGCAATTGCGGCAAAAAAACATTTGTTAAAGTTCTATCAAACATTCCATCAGCATAAAAATAAAATCAGAGTGCCCAGATTTTACAGTTGCAATAATAGCGATTGATAGAGAAAGAACAACATGGTTCCTGCAACTCAACAATTAAACTGCTTGCACATGCCCAGCTAAACATTAATATCAGGACATTTCTGTCCAATCCACAAGCTTCACTGGCACTTCAAGAGAAGCAGCATTCAAACACAAAGGTAAAATAGATGAATTACTTACTGTTAACAAGTTTGTCCATGAAAGTGAGTTGTTTACCGTACTTAAACAGCTGCTATGCAAAGACTTAAATAGTACCAATCAACCACTGAAAGTTTACATTTACAATTGTGATTAAAAAATTTCAATATTTAAATGTACCTTTGTCTCTTAATCTCAATTATTTTTGGAACTTGAAACCAGAAGGCAAAACTCTGCTTTCTATACATGCTTTGGCTTTAAATAAAATATGCAAACTTTAACCTTCTGGTTTACAGTTCGGGCATCACAAAAAAACTCCAAATTATTTGGGTTGAAGAGAGGAACTACTGTTTCTGGACAAGACTGTTGTGTTCAGTTGTGGTCATCCTGCTGTGAGAAAGAGTGCAGAGAAGATTTATGAAAATGTTGCCACAACTCACTCAAGGGCTTATGCTAAAATGGAGGCCAGGACTTTATTCCTTGGAATGCAGGAGGCTGAGGGGTGATCATGAGGGGAATAAATAGGGTAAATGCACAAAGTCTTTTCCCCATGAGTTAAAGGAAGTAGAATTGTGAGGGGGGGGAGGGGGGGGGGGGGGGGGGGGGATAATAGAAACGCAAGAAAGGAGCTTTTCACAGTGTGGGAGATATATTCAAAGAGCTGCTCGAAGAAATTGTTGAGGCAGGTACAATAAAAAGATCTAAAAAGGCATTTGGACAGGTACATGGATAGAAAAGGTTTAGAGGGCTATGGGGCTAGCTTACTGGAGATGGGGCAAATTGTCAGCATGGATGAGTTGGGGTAAATGTTAAATCCAGGTTATTTTTTTTACCCCCAGAAAAATGTGGGAATATGAAAAGAGATTAAACTTGCCGAATAATGAACGGTTCGGTTAGAGTGGATGTGGAATGTTTCTACTAGTGGGAGTGTCTAGAACCAGAGGGCATAGGTTCAGAATAAAAGGATGTGCCTTCAGAAAAGAGATGATGAGGAATTTCATTAGCCAGAGGATGGTGAATCTGTGGAATTCATTGCTCCAGATGGCTGTGGAGGCCATGTCAGTGGCTATTTTTGAAGAGGAGATCGACGGGTTCTTGATTAGTAAGTGTGTCAAAGATTATGGGGAGAAGGCAGAAGGATGGAATTGAGAGGGAGAGATAGATCAGCCCTGATTGAATGGTGAAGTAGACTTGATGGGCCTAATACTGCTCCTCTGATTTATGAATCCTTGAAGGATTTTTATCATGGAGCACACTTCAAATGGAAATCAACAGATAGGATTGATTTCCATTTCATGGAAATGGAATCACTAAATAGGATTAGTGCCTCAAAATGGAGCTAATGGAGAGGGTGCCATGATCTCTTGAACAAGGGGACAACATTCTGAAAGAAGTACTTTTCAAAAATTCTATTCCTATGCTAACAATGGTACACTGCAGACCACGTCAAGTCCCTTCTGACCTAGATCACAGTTAAATATAATTCAATTCCTAGGCCTCCATTGCCTCATCTTTACCTCAGTCCAGTCTTTTACACCTCCATTCCCCGCCAGGAAGGTCTCAAAGCAGCTCCGGTTCTTCCTTGAAGAAATCTAATTAGTTCCCCTGTACTAACACTCTATTCCACCCAGGGTTCTTGTCTTCAACTTCAACAACTTCTCGACTCCTCTCACTTTCTTCAAGGTAAAGGTGTAGCCCTAGGTAATTGCATGGGTCCCAGCTATGCCGCCTGTTTGTTGGTTATGTCGAACATACTTGCTCTACATATACACTGGTGCCATCCCCCAACTCTCCATTTCGCTGATGACAGCCTTCAAGCAGAACTTGCTTTCATTAATTTCACCATTGACTTCCACCGTGCCCTGAAATTCACTTGGACTATCTCTAACACCTCTCGCTGTTTTCTTGATCTCTCTGTCTCCATTATGCGGGACAGACAATCAATTGACATCTACTACAAACCTACCAACTCCCACAATATCTGGACTACACCTCCTCCTACCCTGCTTCTTGCAAACACACCATCCCCTATTCTCAATTTCTGTCACCACTGTATCTGTTCCCAAGAGGAGGCTCTCCATTCTATGACACCCAAGATGTCCTCTTTCTATAATAAACTTGATTCCCCCCCCACCCCATCACTGTCGGAGATAGGTCCCTCACTCGCATCTCTTCTGTGTCCCATAGTTCTGCTCTCGCTCCCTCTCCCCCCAAGCAGAGTTCCCCTGCTCCTTATCTTTCATTTTTGCTACCTTCCACCTGATCTCACCACCAGTCGCATCTTTCCACCTTCACCACTTTATTCAGATAATTTCCTCCGCAACTCCTTATTTCACTCATCCCTTGCCACCCAAACCGCATCTTCCTCAGGCACGTTCCCCTGCAACTGCGGGAGATGTAACAGCTATCTCTAGACCTCCTCCCTCATTTCCATCCAGGGAACCAAGTCCTTCCAGGTGAGACAGAGGTTTCTCGAACCTCAACTACTGCATTCAGTACTCCTGACATGGTCCCCCCGATACATCAGCGAGACGAAGTGTAGACGAGGCGACCATTTCGCCAAACATTTGCACTCGGTATGCCAAGGCCAGCTGGATTCTCCAATTCCTAAAATTTTAATTGCCCTTCTCATTCCCTTGCTGATCTTTCTGCCCTGGGCCTCCTCCGTTGTCAGACCCCACATGAAACTGGAGGAACTGTACCTCTTATTCCACTTGGGTAGCTTACAATGTATAAACATTGAATTCTCCAATTTCAGGTAACTAACCTACAAACACCCTCCCACCCACCTGAATGTCCCCTCATGTCTCCCTTTCCTCTTCCACCTATCTTTCTTCCACTGGCTTCATATTTCACTCCTCTCCTAATCTCACACTTTTTGTCTTTTCACCTCTACCTTTGTCCAACCATCTGCCAATCAACCCCCTCCCCTTAACTGTATCTGCCCATCACTTGCCAGACTTTGTCCCACACCCACCTCTCTTTCAGCCTCCTCCCCCACTACAATCAGTCTGAAGAAAGGTCCCAGCCTGAAACATTGTCTATCCATTCTTCAGAGATCCTGCCTGACCTGCTGATTTACTCCAATATTTATGTCATTTTTTGAAAACTGCATCTGCCGTTACTTGTATCTAGCTCTAACTTGGACATGTTTATTATAAAATTGTGTTTTGCAGCAATATCTCTTTTTGCAGTTTCCTTTTTACTGTCTTGGAGAATTTTGTGTGATTTTATGTAAAATTTACAGACAATGTTTTTGTTTGGTAGTCGATGTGCCTCTGATGCTGCTGCAAGGTTTTCATGATACCTGTACTGAATGAACTTGTGCATCTGACAATAACTTGATTTGAACTACACATGAAAGCCTGATTTTGTTTAATTAAATGTTTCAATGCTTACTTAATAGAAACATAGAAATTAGGTGCAGGAGTAGGCCATTCGGCCATTCGAGCCTGCACCGCCATTCAATATGATCATGGCTGATCATCCAACTCAGTATCCTGTACCTGCCTTCTCTCCATACCCTCTGATCCCCTTAGCCACAAGGGCCACATCTAACTCCCTCTTAAATATAGCCAATGAACTGGCCTCGGCTACCCTCTGCGGCAGAGAGTTCCAGAGACTCACCACTCTCTGTGTGAAAAAAAGTTCTTCTCATCTCGGTTTTAAAGGATTTCCCCCTTATCCTTAAGCTTTGACCCCTTGTCCTGGACTTCCCCAACATCGGGAGCAATCTTCCAGCATCTAGCCTGTCCAACCCCTTAAGAATTTTGTAAGTTTCTATAAGATCCCCTCTCAATCTCCTAAATTCTAGAGAGTATAAACCAAGTCTATCCAGTTTTTCTTCTTAAGACAGTCCTGACATCCCAGGAATCAGTCTGGTGAACCTTCTCTGCACTCCCTCCATGGCAATAATGTCCTTCCTCAGATTTGGAGACCAAAACTGTATGCAATACTCCAGGTGTGGTCTCACCAAGACCCTGTACAACTGCAGTAGAACCTCCCTGCTCCTATACTCAAATCCTTTTGCTATGAAAGCTAACATACCATTCACTTTCTTCACTGCCTGCTGCACCTGCATGCCTACTTTCAATGACTGGTGTACCATGACACCCAGGACTCGCTGCATCTCCCCTTTTCCTAGTCGGCCACCATTTAGATAATAGTCTGCTTTCCTGTTTTTGCCACCAAAATGGATAACCTCACATTTATCCACATTATACTTCATCTGCGAAACATTTGCCCACTCACCCAGCCTATCCAAGTCACCTTGCAGTCTCCTAGCATCCTCCTCACAGCTAACACTGCCCCCCAGCTTAGTGTCATCCGCAAACTTGGAGATATTGCCTTCAATTCCCTCATCCAGATCATTAATATATATTGTAAATAGCTGGGGTCCCAGCACTGAGCCTTGCGGTACCCCACTAGCCACTGCCTGCCATTGTGAAAAGGACCCGTTTACTTCTACTCTTTGCTTCCTGTTTGCCAGCCAGTTCTCTATCCACATCAATACTGAACCCCCAATGCCGTGTACTTTAAGTTTGTATACTAATCTCTTATGTGGGACCTTGTCGAAAGCCTTCTGGAAGTCCAGATACACCACTGGTTCTCCCCTATCCACGCTACTAGTTACATCCTCGAAAAATTCTATAAGATTTGTCAGACATGATTTACCTTTCGTAAATCCATGCTGACTTTGTCCAATGATTTCACCACTTTCCAAATGTGCTGCTATCCCATCTTTAATAACTGACTCTAGCAGTTTCCCCACTACCGATGTTAGACTAACTGGTCTGTAATTCCCCATTTTCTCTTTCCCTCCTTAAAAAGTGGGGTTACGTTTGCTACCCGCCAATCCTCAGGAACTACTCCAGAATCTAAAGAGTTTTGAAAGATTATTACTAATGCATCCATTATTTCTGGAGCTACTTCCTTAAGTACTCTGGGATGCAGCCTATCTGGCCCTGGGGATTTATCGGCCTTTAATCCATTCAATTTACCCAACACCACTTCCCGGCTAACCTGGATTTCACTCAATTCCTCCAACTCCTTTGACCCGCGGTCCCCTGCTATTTCCGGCAAATTATTTATGTCTTCCTTAGTGAAGACGGAACCAAAGTAGTTATTCAATTGGTCCGCCATATCCTTGTTCCCCATGATCAACTCACCTGTTTCTGACTGCAAGGGACCTACATTTGTTTTAACTAATCTCTTTCTTTTCACATATCTATAAAAACCTTTGCAGTCAGTTTTTATGTTCCCTGCCAGTTTTCTTTCATAATCTATTTCCCCTTTCCTAATTAAGCCCTTTGTCCTCCTCTGCTGGCCTCTGAATTTCTCCCAGTCCTCCGGTATGCTGCTTTTTCTGGCTAATTTGTACGCATCATCCTTAGCTTTGATACTATCCCTGATTTCCCTTGTTATCCACGGATGTACTACCTTCCCTGATTTATTCTTTTGCCAAACTGGGACGAACAATTTTTGTAGTTCATCCATGCAGTCTTTAAATGTCTTCCATTGCATATCCACCGTCAACCCTTTTAGAATTAATTGCCAGTCAATCTTGGCCAATTCACGTCTCATACCCTCAAAGTTACCTTTCTTTAAGTTCAGAACCATTGTTTCTGAATTAACAATGTCACTCTCCATCCTAATGAAGAACTCAACCATATTATGGTCACTCTTGCCCAAGGGGGCACGTACAACAAGACTGCTAACTAACCCTTCCTCATTACTCAATACCGTAGTCTAGAATAGCCTGCTCTCTCGTTGGTTCCTCTACATGTTGATTTAGATAACTATCCCGCATACATTCCAAGAAATCCTCTTCCTCAGCACCCCTGCCAATTTGATTCACCCAATCTATATGTAGATTGAAGTCACCCATTATAACTGTTTTGCCTTTGTCGCACGCATTTCTAATTTCCTGTTTGATACCATCTCCAACTTCACTACTGTTAGGTGGCCTGTACACAACACCCACCAGCGTTTTCTGCCCCATAGTGTTTCGCAGCTCTACCCATACCGATTCCACATCCTCCAAACTAATGTCCTTCCTTTCCATTGCGTTAATCTCCTCTCTAATCAGCAACGCTACCCCACCTCCTTTTCCTTTCTCTCTATCCCTCCTGAATATTGAATATCCCTGGATGTTCAGCTCCCAGCCTTGGTCACCCTAGAGCCATGTCTCCGTGATCCCAACTATATCATGGTCATTAATAGCTATCTGCACATTCAACTCCTCCACCTTATTACGAATGCTCCTTGCATTGAGACACAAAGCCTTCAGGCTTGTTTTTACAACACTCTTACCCCTTACACAATTATGTTGAAAAGTGGCCCTTTTTGATTTTTGTCCTGGTTTTGTCTGCCTGCCACTTTTACTTTTCACCTTGCTACCTATTGCTTCTACCCTCATTTTACACCCCTCGGTCTCTACGCTCACACATTTAAGAAACCCTTTCCCTTTAACTCCATCCTCCACTATCCCATTCGACACCCCACCCCCCTTATTCAGTTTAAAGCCACCCGTGTAGCAGTGATTCAGATTCAGATTCAGATTCAATTTAATTGTCATTGTCAGTGTACAGCACAGAGACAACAAAATGCATTAAGACAACGAAATCCCTGCCCCAGTGGCAAACCTGCCTGCCAGAATGCTGGTCCCACACCTGTTAAGATGCAATCCGTCCCTTTTGTACAGTTCCCCCTTACCCCAAAACAGATCCCAGTGATCTAAGAATCTAAATCCCTGCCCCGTGCACCAGTTCCTCAGCCACACGTTCAGGTCCCGTATCTCCCTGTTCCTGCTCTCGCCAGCACGGGGAACTGGAAGCAAACCGGAGATAACAACCCTGGAGGTCCTGCTTTTCAACATTTTTCCGAGCTCTCTAAAGTCACGCTGCAGAATATTCATCCCTTTCTTTCCGACATTGTTTGTGCCGACATGCGACTTTTTAATGACACTTACCTTCCAATAAATCAGAAGTTGATCCAAGGCAGTATTCCATAACCATCTGAAATTAAACATAGCTAAGGATTACTTGACCATACAAAATATCCAGTACATGAACTAATATTTGGATTAAAGTAAAATAAAGTAAAATTACTAATCTATAATTAACAATAAATAAAAATCTACAAGTTGCATTTAAAAATGATCTGAAACAGGTTTCTCAGCCCTAACAACATACCAGAAAGGTTTTTTTTCACCACCACCTCCATCTCACCCTACCAGCATGCACTGCTACACCTTTTTCATTGTTATTGCGGTTGGTTTTGGTATGCTATTTAATGTCTATTTTTCACGTAGAGGATTCAACATTCTTAATGTTGAGTGAAGAAGTTGCTCCAAAGTTTCCTAAAGGTACGCAATGATATTGCATACATAAGGTTTTGAGGTTTCTAGAACACAGCGATGAGCGCTTCAAAGGAAACACATGGGATCCTCACACAAAAAACAAATGATTGCAGATGGTGCAATTCAGAAATAAAAATGACCAATTACTAAAATACTTGATGGGGTAGGAATTGAGTTGTCATTATGAAATGTAGACTTTGGATAGGTTCATTGCGCAGGTAGACAGGCATGGAGGGGAAAAAAGCATCAAGAGGGAGATAAAGAATTTAGAAAAATAAGATCCACGAGACCTAGATTTAATTGACAAACAAGACATTGATGCAACTTAAGTTTTGGTCGTGTGACCAAGTTTACCGATTATACAAAAGTGGGTGGTTTTGCAGATAGTGAAGATGGTTGTGAAAAATTGCAGCAGGATCTTTGATCGATTGGCCAGGTGGGCCGAGGAAAGGTTGATGGAATGCGAGGTGTTGCTTTTTGGGAAGTCTAACAGGCAGGACCTAGACAGTGAATGGTAGGGCTCCGGGAAGTGCTGTAGAGCAGAGGAATCTAGGAATGCAGGTGCATGGCTCCATGAAGGTGGAGTCACAGGTAGATAGTGTGGTCAAAAAGGCTTTTGGCACATTGGCCTTCATCAGTCAGAGTATTGAGTACAGATGTTGGGAGGAAATGTTGTAGTTGTAAACGACGCTGGTGAGGCTGCATTTAGAGTATTGTGTTCAGTTCTGGGCACCATTTTATAGGAAAGATGTTGTCAAGCTGGAACATTTACAGAGAAGATTTATGAGGATGTTGCCAGGACTAGAGGGTCTGAGCTATTGGGGGAGGTTAAGTAAGCTCGGACTCTTCCTTGGGGCACAGGAGGATGAGGGGCGATCTTATAGAGGTGTATAAAAGCATGAGAGGAATAGATCGGGTAGATGCACAGAGTCTCTTGCCCAGAGTAGGGGAATCGAGGGCCAGAGGATATAGATTTAAGGTGAAGGGGAAAAAAATAGGAATTTGAGGGGTACCTTTTTCCACACAAAGGGTGATGTGCATATGGAACACGCTGCCAGCGGACATTGTTGAGACTGGGACTATCCCAACGTTTAAGAAACAGTTAAGACTGGTACTGGATAGACAGGTTTGGAGGGATCTGGACCAAACGTGGGCAGGTGGGACTAGTGTAGCTGGGACATGTTGGCCAGTGTGGGCAAGTTAGGCCGAAGTGCCTGTTTCCACGCTGTATCACTCTTTGACTATCAGTGGAGTATGGTGTAAAAATTTCACTGAAGAAATTCAATGTAAATTACCAGACCCATTAGCAACTGCTGTGTAAGGCAAAACACATGCTATCTTCCGCAAATACTGAGATTAATGTTGGGTTTAAGGCTCTAATGTGCCAATTAAAAGATGAGCTTCAATGGAAAGTTTCAATGGAAGCATGAGGCCCATAGAGAGAGACACTTTACATTTCCCACATTTTTATATGTCTAATTTCCACTGAGAAAAGTGTTCAATCTTTATGATATCACTCTAAAAGTACATTGCCCAGCAAAATATGATAATCAAAAGCAATTCAACTATATTTAATCCTTAGAAAATTATTATATAAAACTTAATAGGTTTGCAACGTACCCAGGCAGTGTGTTCCTTCAGGTAACAACCTTTGTATTCTATGGTGTTTGGATGTTTGAGCTGACGTAGAAATTTTACTTCTTTGATTATGTCCTGCCATTTCTGTGAAAAATAAACGAGTAATATTGAAACAATAAAGTGGATCAGCTGCACATTTAAGACAAGCTCAAAATATCAGAAACATTAAATGTCACGGGTAACCCGTCGGCAATATATGGAAAACAAAAAGCTTAAAAATCAGTAATCTTAGGATGTCCTTACCTCTGTAATTTGTTTACCACTATAGGACATTTTTTTGACTGCCACCACCTCCGATGTGCGAGCATTTCTGGCCTAAAGTTCAAATACATAAAAAGAGAATGTTTTAAAAATAACGTGAGAACATACATAGTGTTGTATCCCAAATCCAACATTCCTAATGCAAAAACCATACAAGATGAGCAAAATATTTTAATTGAGCCACGCATCTTTTAGAATTTATAAAACTCTACATTGAAAATGTTCACCAATCCCATCTACACCCATGCATACTTCATTACATAACTATTTGTCAAACACTTTCAATTCCAGTCTACATTGAGAAACAATGTATTGATAGGTCAAGTCCACTATATAAAACGTAAACCCATCCCAATGTAAATATTTCAGAAATGCCAATAAATAAAACTATTTTCTCTGTCCACAAATGCAACCTGACTTGAGCATTTTCAGTGTTCTCCATTTACTTTTCATAAATTATATGTCACAAAAAGTGAAATACTAAGAGTGAAGTCAAGTGTTTCAGTTTCAAGTGGAGATATGCTGTATTATTACAACAAAGCAGAATGACAATGTATCTCAGAACATAGGGAAATAATTCTTTACCTTAACTGGAAGAAATGCTTTTCAAAAATTAATAGTTAATGGGTAGTTACTCAAAGCTTTATTTGAAGTTCAAAGTGATAATGTTTTCAACAGCAACGTGCTATTGTAGATCATGGAAACGACAAGAGGTAGAGTCACCCAAATGCAGAACGATTCTAAATGAATCAACATGACTACATGGTACTCCTGCAAACTGGAAAAGGTGGAAACTATACTTGAGAAACCATTCATGAGGATTTGCTGCCCCCAATGTAAGAGGAGGTAAAGGCCCCAGGTAAATCGTCCAACGGTAAAATTGATGCCTACAATGCCAGAGACTCGAGATCGATCCTGACTATGGGTGCTCTCAGTACTTATTCTCCCTGTTTGTATATTCTCCCTGTGACCACATGGATTTTCTCCGGATGCTCCAGTTTCCTCCCACATTGCAAAGACGCGCAGGTATGTAGGTAAAATGGCTTCTGAAAATTGTCCCTAGTGTGTAGGATAGACCTAATGTACGGGTGATCGTGATCGGTGAGGACTCGGTGGGCTAAAGAGTCTATATTTCCAAACTAAACTAACTGAATGCCTTATTGTGGAAATGCTATTGAGATTTGGTAGAAAAGACTATCATTGTTTATCACATTAAATACAAATGTAGAGATCAAGCAGAGATATTGCATCAGCAAGGAGAAATCAATAGACAATAGACAATAGGTGCAGCAGTACGCCATTCGGCCCTTCGAGCCAGCACCGCCATTCAATGTGATCATGGCTGATCATCCCCAATCAGTACCGTGTTCCTGCCTTCTCCCCATATCCCCTGACTCCACTATTTTTAAGAGCCCTATCTAGCTCTCTCTTGAAAGCATCCAGAGAACCCGCCTCCACCGCCCTCTGAGGCAGAGAATTCCACAGACTCACCACTCTCTGTGATAAAAAGTGTTTCCTCGTCTCCGTTCTAAATGGCTTACTCCTTATTCTTAAACTGCGGTCCTGGTTCTGGATTCCCCAACATGGGGAACATGTTTCCTGCCTCTAGCGTGTCCAAACCCTTAACAATCTTAATGTCAATGACTGATAATTAACTTTGGACTGGACTTTCCAGGCTGCCATGGATGTAATTGCTGGTATTCCTTTTTTCGGGCAGATGGCGGCAAACTTGCTAAGATCGAAAGGACATCCGTGAGCTATCAATTTGCTAGGCAGCTGCACATGGTGGAGTGTGTGGTTGACCACAAGCTGGGAGCTTAGTCTCCCTGCTTATTCATCAGTAGGAAGGCTATGAGCAAGTATTAAACAATTGATGCCGTTGCAAGACTTTTCAGCCAGCAGGTGCCCTGAGTGGATAGATAGATCCCTCTGCCTATGTGGGATCCTGGGAAGGGAGGAAATGGCTCTCTAGATTAATTTACATCTTGGATAGATGGAGCAGTAATTTGAGGAATAATGGTGAATTCTGGTCTTGTGGTTGGTGGGTGGTTTGTGCCCAAGTCCACATCGACCTTCAAGCACACAGTTACACAAACCCCATATTTAAAGATATCTTCCCACAATCCTCTTAAAATCACACACACGCGCACGCACGCAACCTCTCACCTGCAGACAAACAGCAGTATAGAGTGGCTAATAAACCCATCAACCCAAATATCTTTGAGATGCGGGAGGAAACGCGAGTTCCTGGGGGAAATCCACATTGTCACAGATAGAACATAAAAATTATATACAAACAGTACTGGAGGTCAATATTGACAAGTTACTGGAATTGCTTTGCTAAGAATGCTCCTGTGTTGCAATTCTGCAGTTCAATTCTGACCTCTTATGGGCTTTACTCATTCAGACTTACTAATTTCACTTCTCTCCCCAAGTTTCTCATAATGACTGTAGCCAGCTAACTTAGCAAAAGCAAGAAGAAAAGTCATGGGCAGTTCCAGCTTTATGGCACTGAACTAGGACCAGGCCTCCCGTGTGACACGGACCCAATGGGTCCTGCTTAGTCTAGTTAATACTTAAAATCACAACGTTACCAAAGCAAATAAAGCTATTACGGTGCTGTATTTTGCAGTGTTTTGAGATTAATTACAGCAGTCTTGTATACAATAACCGTTCTATTAAGGAACACCTGTTGGAAGATTTGGTACTTAATTGTATGACTTGCATTCCATAAATAGTTTTAAACGAGATCTCACTTACAAAATAAACAGCTCCAAAACTTCCATGTCCAATTTCATGCAAGTCAACGAACAATTCTTCTGGATCATCCTTAAAGAACAGCTCAGAAACCTCTGGGTCTCTCACTGCCCCTTTACGAGTTGAAGACGGCATCTTTGCCCATCAAAAAGTGGAAGAGGGTGATGTAGGGTTCACGAATTTCTCCCTTCATGGACAAATACTCCTTTACAAAACAGCAACAACTGTAAAAGATGACCTGAAAATTAAGTGGAAAGAAAACAATATATCCTTACAATGTATTTCATTCTTATTTGGTTTTTGGTATTGCAAATAATAATACATTTTATTTCTAAGATTTGAAAGATATTCCATTCCGGTAAGTAAATATAGGTTTATGAAATAATGTTCATTAAAATATTGGTATTTTAAGAGAGTTGTATGCAGAAACAACTATTTGGTACAGTATCTTTCATCTGCTACCATTCACCTGTCATCGGAAGTAATTTCAGGCCCCAGCTTCTTGATCCCTGATCATCCATTCAGAGATTCATGTAGGGACACAAAGTGCTGGAATAACTACATCAGGCAGCATCTCTCGAGAACAGAGGTAGGTGAAGTTTCAGGTTGAGACCCTTCTTCAGATTGATTGTGGGAGGGGAGAAGAACGCAAGGGAGATTGAGGACCAAGCGTGACAGGTGGACACAGGCAAGGGTTTTTTTGTCAGGCAGATGCTGGAACAAAGGCCGGAGAGTTGAAGAATTGCGAACTGCAAAGCTAGAGGGAGGAAGTAGCAGGGGAAGGGGAAAGTAGTGTGGGGAGGGGTGTGGGGGCAGTCTGAAGATGGGTTCCGACCCGAAATGTTACCTACTACCTTTCTCCCGAGTTACTCCAGCATTTTGTGTCCATCTTTGGTGTAAAGCAGCATCTGCAGTTCCTTTCTATACACTTGCGATAATGAAGACTGAATTCTCCAATTCCCCCCCCCCCCCCCCCCCCCCCCCCCCACCCACACCTCCCCGCTATTTTCTTCCTCCAGCTTCGTAATTCGCAACTATTCAACCCTGTCTCACACCTTTAGCTTTTAACTCTGGCTATTGTGCCAACCAAATTTGCCTATCAAATCCCCCCATCTCCAGCCGTCTGTGTCCTCCTATTACCTGCTATGTTTTGTCTTTCCTAGCCCCTCTTCAACCCTTCTTCCCCCCCCCCACCTCAATCAGTCTGAAGAATGGTCTCGACCAGAAACGCCACCTATCCATGTTCTTCATAGGTGCTACCCGAACTGCTGTTGTTCAAACACTTTGTGGCCTTTTGTGTGTTAACCAGCATCTGCAGTTCCTTGTTTCTATCGAGATTCATGAAGGTTACCACATGTACATTTTTATGTGACAATAAAGTATTACTATTCCTATCCCATAATTCTTATAACAGTAATTCTTAACATAGAAACATAGAAAATAGGTACAGGTGTAGGCCATTCGGCCCTTCGAGCCTGCACCGCCATTCAATATGATCATGGCTGATCATCCAACTCAGTATCCCGTACCTGCCTTCTCTCCGTACCTCCTGATCCCTTTAGCCACAAGAACCACATCTAACTCCCTCTTAAATATAGCCAACAAACTGGCCTCAACTACCTTCTGTGGCAGCAAATTCCACAGATTCACCAATCTATGTGTAACAAATGATTTTTTCATCTCGGTCCTAAAAGATTTCCCCCTTATCCTTAAGCTTTGACCCCTTGTCCAGGACTTCCCCAACATCGGGAATAATCTTCCTGCATCTAGCCTGTCCAACCCCTTAAGAATTTTGTAAGTTACTATAAGAGAGGTTTAAAGTCAGATCATTGGGAATACATGTCATCTGTTAAGAATTCCAATCAGGTCACAATCTATTTTTCTTCTTTTTCAAAACCTTCAAATGGAAAGGTCTTTTACATTCATCAAATTGATAAACAAAGAGGGCTTTCATCCACACAGCAGTTGGCACACCAGCAACTAAAAAAACCTCTATTATTATCATTAATTTCATCAGTCATGAAAACGATGTTAAACATGGAAACATACAAAATAGATACAGGTGTAGGCCAGCACCGCCGTTCAATATGATCATGGCTGATCATTCAAAATCAGTACCCCGTTCCTGCTTTCCCCCCATATCCCTTGATGCCGTTAGTCCCGAGAGCGAAATCTAACTCTCTGTTGAAAATATTCAGTGAATTGGCCTTCAGTGGCAGAGAATTACATAGGTTCACAACTCTTTGGGTGAAATTTGTTTTTTTCATTTCAGTCCTTAATGGCCTACCCCTCTGGTTCTGGACTCACCCAACATTGGGAACATTTTTCCAGCATCTAGTCTGTACAATCCCTTAAGAATTGTATATATTTCTATAAGATACCCTCTCATCCTTCTCATCCTCAAATTCCAGTGAATACAAGCCCAGTCAACCCATTCTTTCATATGTCAGTCCCGGGATTAAACTGGAGAACCTATACTGTACTCCCTCAAAAGCATGAATGGCTTTCCTCAGATTAGGAGACCAAAACTGCACACAATACTGTCTCACCAGGGCCCTGTACAACTGCAGTAGGACCTCCTTGCTCCTATACTCAAATCCTCTCGCTATGAAGGCTAAAATACCATTTGCATTTTTCACTGTCTCCTATACCTGCATGCTTACTTTCAGTGACTGATGTGCAAGGACACCCAGGTCACATTGCATTTCTCTTTTCCCCCAATCTGCCACCACTCAGATAATAATCTGCCTTCTTGTTCTTGCCACCAAAGTGGATAACCTCACATTCATCCATATTATACTGCATCTGCCATATATCTGCTCACTCACCCAACCTAACCAAGTCACCCTGCAGCCTCATAGCATCCTCCTCACAGTTCACACTGCCACCCAGCTTTGTGTCATCTGCAAACTTGGAGATGTTACATTTAATTACTTTGTCTAAATCTTTAATATGTACTAGACCAAGTGGGACCCATTGGGCCCCATCCCCCAATGTGGGGGGGCGGCGGCGGAGCACACCCAGAATTCAGGCGCCCCCCAGAGCCAATCAGCCCCATCACCTCCCACAAGGAAAATAATGGAATTTATGGAGGGGGTGGGGGCTGGCTAGGATGGGGGGGGGAGGGGGGTGAGAAGGGAGGGAGGATGTGGGTGGAGGAGAGGGGTGTGTGGTCAGGGGGTTTGTGGGGGGGGGGGGGGGGGGGGGGGGGGGGGGGGGGGGGGGGGGGGGGGGGGGGGGGGGGAGGGGGTGTGTGTGTGGGTGTGAAAGGAGTGTGTGTGGGAGGGAAAGGGAGTTGTGTATGGGCAGGGAGGGGTGTGTGGTCTTGGGGTTTATGGGAGGCAGGGGTGTTTGTGGGCGGGGAGGGGTGTGTGTGTGTGGGGGGGGGTGTGGAGGTGAAAACGGATTAAAACCGCGAAGTGCTTTAAAAGCCTAGGTTTTTTTAAACAAAGGGTCTTTCTTGTAGAATGAAATCACTGTACCGTGGGGGTACATTTAAGCTCTAGCATGTAGTGTTTTGAGGAAGATACAAAGCATACAAAACAATACAGACATCGCACATACAGACAAGATTGAGACTTTTATAGGTAAGCTAGACCCATTGGGTCTGCACTTGTAATATTTATGTAATAATTGTAATAATTATGTAATATTAATTTAGAACAAAATGTTTTGATGATGCAAAAGAAGGTATTTTCCGTCTTGAGTGATCAATAACCAGGCAATAGCTACAAAAAAATATTGAGAAATGATCTAGCGAGGAGAGGAAAATTGCCATCAAAGTTTTCTGAATAAGTGGTGAAGTAGATGAATTGTCTTTGAGTCAGTTGAACTTGCCTTTCAGAATAATTCATTATACATTTTTCTTCTCAGGAATATCCGCAACATACCGATTCTCGACTTGGTTTCTCTACACTTCTTTCAGCTCCCTCAGCACACCTGTGGAAGAGAAAACATTTTTTTTTTTAAATGCAGTCCTATAACAAGAGTAAACACAAAATGCTGGAAAGAGGAGTGGCAGACACTATGGAAAGTAAAAGTCAATATTTTCTAGTCATTGACCTTTCAACACAACTGAAAAAATTGAGAGATAAACAGTCTTTACCATAAAGAGGAAAGAGAAGATAGAACAAATGAGTCACTGATTGGCCAAGTGAATGCAGATAAGCGACTCTCAAATAATACTTCTATAAAGTTCCATAAGCAATATAGAAATATGACTGGTAGCCCAAACTAAAAAATACCATAAATCTGATTTTTGTAAAGGTTCCCAGTAATTGGCCAGGTTGGCTGAGGAAAGGACTATGGAATTTAATCCAAACAAATGTCAGGTGTTGCATTTTGTCAAATCTAACATGGCCAGGACCTTCACAGTGAATGGTTGGACTCTGGAGAATGTTGTAGAGCAGAGAGATCATGGAGTGCAGGGACATAGTTCCTTGAAAGTGGCGTCAAAGGTAGATAGGGTGGTCAAAAGGCTTTCAACACATTGGCCTTCATCGGTATAGAGCATATAAGTTGGGAGGTCAGGTTGGTGAGGCCACATTTAGAGTATTGTATTCAATTTTGGACACCATGTTATAAGAAAGATGTTGTCAAGCTGGAAAGGATGCAGAGAAAATTTATAATGATGTTGCCAGGACTCGAGGGCCTGAGCGATAGGGAAGGGTTGAATAATCTGTGACTTTATTCCTTGGAGCGCAGAAGGATGAGGGGTGACCTGATAGAGGTCTACAAAATGATGAAAGGAATAGATCAGGTAAACGCTCAGAGTCTCTTGCCTATGCTTAGGGGAATCAAGAACCAGAGGATATAGGTTTAAGGTGAGAGGGGAAAGATTTAACAGGAATCCGAGGGGTAATTTTTTAAATACAAAGGGTGATGGCTGCATGGAACAAGCTGCCGGAGGAGGTAGTAGAGGCAGGAACTATTGCAACATTTAAGAAACATTTAGACAGGTACATGGATAGGATGGGTTTATCCTTGGGCTAAACTCAGGCAAGTGTAGATGGGACATGTTGAATGTTGTGGGCAAGTTGGCCTGTTTCCACACTGTATGACTCTAATATGATTCATTAAATGATTTTTAATTAAAAATGGCTTTGCAAGTCACCAAGTTCAAGTACCATGAGGAATACGCCACAATTAAGTGAAGCCCTACGTATCTATCTATCATATTATAAAACTCTGATCTTGGTTATTTGTGTACTTGTTTGTGCCTTGTGTGTTTGATTCTCCTTTTCTTTGATTCACATCTCCTCGAACACCCGACCCGCTAACGGTGAAATTTTTACATATTCCAGTAGAGATTTAACTCATGATGTCAAAAATCCCACCATCTGAAAATGTTATTCATTATTTCTCGAGTTATATCTTGAAATTCTTCACAAATCTGACATATTTTTAAAATCTAACAAGCTGAAGCGAGCCAATTACATCACAATGTCTCTGTTCCTCGTGGCCAGCTGCGCCATTTTCAAAGAGAAGCCTGCTGACCACTGTTTTTGCATGAGCTGCGAGTCACATTAACCCCCCCCCCCCCTCCTACTCGCAGTAGACTCGCACTCGGCCGGCCATCACACAGGTGATGGCCAGCCAATCATGGCTTCCCCTCGTGGAAGCCACGATAGGCTGGCCCTCCGCTGCTTTTGACCGTCCTCAGATCGCGCCCGCCCGTGGCCTCCCTCGAGTCTCTGCCGCATGCTCGCCATGGGCCTCACAGCCCGCTCGCTCGCAGCCCTAGCTCCCCCCTCCTCCTCTCTACTCTACCCACCCCCCCCCCCCCCCCGTTCTCTCTCTCTCTCTTCATCTCCCCTCTCCACCTTCCCCCCCCCCCCCCCCCCCTCCCCCCCCTCGGCCCCCCCGTCGTGTGTGTGTGGGGTGGTTAATGTATGTGTGTGTGACGCCGCAGGCCGTGTGTGTCCCCCCCGCAACCGCGCTGTGAGGGGACGGAACCCAACGGGTCCCCCTTGTTCTAGTATTATTATAAAACTCTGATCTTGGATATTTGTGTACTTGTCTGTGCCTTGTGTGTTTGATTCTCTTTTTCTTCGATTCACATCTGGTCGAAAACCCGATGCACTAACAGTGAAATCTTTACATATTCCGGTAGAGATTTACCTCATGATGTAAAAAATCCCCATATCTGAAAATTGTATTCATTATTTCCCCGTTGTATCTTGAAATTCTTCACAAATCTGACATATTTTTAAACTCTAACGAGCCGATGATGTCACAATGGCTCCTCTCGCTCACTGTCCACCGGCCTGCTATCCGACGGGCTCCGCCCCGCCCGAGGCCCGGTGGCCCTCCCCCCCGGGCTCTGGTTTGAAGCCGATGACGAGTTATGTTAACCCCCCCCCCCCGACTCAGTCATTTTGTCGCCTCCCGACTCACAGTTGACAAGCACTGGGCCGGCCGTCCGCAGCGCCCAGCTCCGCCCACAGCCCAGCCGCCCAACGGCCCTCCCCCCCAGGGGTCTGGATTGAAGCCGCTGAAATAACAGTACGCTCGCTCTTCGGCTCGGGTTTCCCGAGAGAACCGGAGTGATGCCGAGGAGCACCCGAGTGATGACATCACAAAGAGTGACACAGCACGCTCGTGCCTCAACTCGGGTTCCCCGAGAGAACCCGAGAGATGCCGAGGAGCACCAGAGTGTGGCCGGCCGTAACGCCCCGCCCGCAGCCCTTCCCCCCCCACCCCCCCCCCCCCCCCCCCCCCGGGGCTCTGGATTGAAGCCACTGACCACGCATTATGCTCGCGCCTCGGCCGGCCCTCTGCTGCTTTTGACCGTCCTCAGATCGCGCCCGCCCGTGTCCTCCCTCTAGTCTCCGCAGCCCGCTCACCATGGGCCCTGCAGCTCGCTCCCCATCCCTTTACCTCCCCTCTCCCCCACTACCCTCCCCACTCCCAGTTCCCCCCCCCCCCCCCCCAACGGGTCCCCCTTGGTCTAGTGACCAAATAAAAATATGAAAAAATAATTGTATTTTGGTCTATACAGAGATCTATTTGCCTATTGAGTAATACGTACACTGTTTTTATTTCACATTTGCAGCCATCACAGTGTTTCCCCACTCCCTAACACTGCACATTGAAATTATACAGCAACTGAAAAGTCTGCAAGAGTTTTAAATATCCTATTATATCCTTAACTAACAATTGAAACATTTTGTCATTAATTAGAACAATGATAATAATGAGATATACGGGGCAATTTTATGCAGTAAGAAAATATACTTAAGAGACAGATCTCCCTGTAGCTTCTTATCGTTTTGTATCAGAATTGAGAATGAAACAAAAGTTATTCTCCCATAAGCTATTAGTATGAACTTTGTGCAAATTTTAAACATTCATTTTAAAGTGCAGCTCAAGTCTCAGTGGCTGGCTTGTTGGTAAGATCTAAATAATTTTTGTTGAGGCTTTCAATCCAATTCAAAGTATGTTGAGATATGAAATTCACTACCTACAAATCCAATCCAACTTTATTTGTTAAGCACTTTAAAACAGCCAATGTTGACCAAAGTGCTGTACAGAAGAATAAACAAGACATCATAAATAGACACCATAACAGCTCACATGAGGCGCAAAAATTACATATGAAATACAACAATAAATTAAAAGACATAAAACACAAGTCAAAATAATAGCCACGGAATAAAAGCAATCAAAAAAAAAAAGAAATTAAATCAAGTAAATAAATAAAGTCGACATCTTACTGGGTATCAAAGGCCACGGAGAAGAGATGGGTTTTAAGAAGTGATTTAAAAACAGACAGAGAAGAGGCCTGTTTAATGTGGAGAGGCAGATCGTTCCATAATTTGGGTGCCGACACAGCAAAGGCCCCCTCTGAGCTTCAGCTTAGTTTTAGGCCCACTCAGGAGCAGCTGATTATCTGACCTGAGAGAGCGGGCGAGTGTATAAGGGTGTAGAAGCTCAGATAGGTAGGGCGGGGCAAGACCATTCAGGGATTTAAAAGCAAATAAAATAATTTTAAAATGGATCCTAAACTGAATAGGCAACCAGCGGAGTGAGGCTAAAGTAACTAAAATCCCCCCTAATTTTAGAACTGAAGTTGGCTAAAGACGAGGTAATCTGAAAATCAAGATGAGAAATCATGCAAAGGGTGCGAGAGTGGCAGCCTGATACAAGGCTCTACTTGGTAGAATGGTCTTCATTTAGAACTGATGCAAGGAAAAAAATTGTTTAACCAGGTAACCTACAGAATTCTCCACCATAAAAGGCAGTGGAGGTCAGTCTGAAGAAGGGTTTCGTCCCGAATCGTTGCCTATTTCCTTCGCTCCATAGATGCTGCTGCACCTGCTGAGTTTCTCCAGCATTTTTGTGTACCTTCAAGTTATTAAATATGTTCAAGGATGTAGACCTATTTCCAAAATCCCCAAAACTATATGGAGAAAAATGGGGGGTGAGGGTTAAACATAGAAATTAGGTGCAGGAGTAGGCCATTCGGCCCTTCGAGCCATTCAATATGATCATGGCTGATCATCCAACTCAGTATCCCGTAACTGCCTTCTCTCCATACCCTCTGATCCCCTTAGCCACAAGGGCCACATCTAACTCCCTCTTAAATATAGCCAATGAACTGGCCTCAACTACCCTCTGTGGCAGAGAGTTCCAGAGATTCACCACCAGATTAAAGGTACTGAATTGCAGGGTTAGCCTTAACAGGGCTCGAAATTAGCAGTTGCCCGGGTGCCAATTGCAGCTTACAGTCCCGCCGGGCAACCTAAAAGCCATGCTATTTTGCCCGGCTTGGCAAGCAACCGGGACACCCGCCCGCCATCCGTGTCCGCGTCTTGCCTTTAGCTCTCGGCTCGGAGCTAGCTCTCGGGTCTCCGCTTGGCGCTAGCTCTCGGGTCTCTGCTCGGCGCTAGCTCTCGGGTCGGCGCTAGGCTCTCGGGTCTCCGCTCGGCGCTAGCCTTCGGTGCTCGGCTGTCGGGTCGGCTCTCGGCGCTAGCTCTCGGCACTCGCTCTCGGCTCGGGTCTCCGCTCGGCACGGCCGTGGTTGTGCGCATGTGCGGCTCTGCACATGCGTACTGCCACAGCAACTGGTCAGCGTCGACAACTTTCTCCGTCCCTTTGCATTGTGGGAGTTCTGCCTCACCGCTGAAAACCAACGCAGAATCACTCCCTGGAGTAACTCGTGCATCTTGGTTTCCTGGTCCTCCAAAAATATTCCAAATGGAATTTAAACAGGAGTGGTCTCACCACCACCAAACTCCGAAAAATAACAGCCTATTGCATTTTATCTGTTTATTTATTGGGTAAATATATGGTCTGTGGTATACAGACACACTGAACCTTTATCTCCTGTTCTGTATTACGTTTACATATTCTGTTGTGCTGCAGCAAGCAAGAATTTCATTGTCCTATCTGGCACACATGACAATAAAACTCTCTTGACTCTTGACAAGCAAAAAAGGGTTCTTGGGGGGGAAAAAAATAGCTATATTAAATTTAGTTGCGTCTGGTTGGGTAACTATGGTAGGGCGAAGACTATTCCATGCTTTAATTGTGCGGGGGAACTCCATGGAGCAGCCAGCATCTCTGGATAGAAGAAATTGGGTAGGGACCCTTCTTTAGATTTCCTCTGGTTTTAGTGTTTTTAGTTTAATTTAAAGATACAGCGTGGAAACAGGCTCTTCGGCCCACCGAGTCCACGCTGACTACCGATCACCCGTACACTACTTCTATACCACACATTAGCGACGTAAGTCAACAGTCAAGAGCGTTTTATTCCCTCATGTCCCAGTTAGAACAATGAAATCCTTACTTGCAGCAGCACAACAGTATATGTAAACATAGTACGTAAACAATGTTATAAACGAGAAAACAAAACCGTGAATATTTATAGATTAATATAAAACTACGTGTGTGTGTTTGTGTATAATATATATATATACCCCCCCACACACACACAATTTCCCTCCTGGGATTAATAAAGTTCTATTGTATAGTATTGTGTGTGTGTAGGAAGGAACTGCAGATGCTGGTTTAAACTGAAGATAGACACAAACAACTGGAGTAACTCAACAGGTCAGACAGAATCTCTGGACAAAAGGAAAATATTACGTCTTGGGTTGGGTCTGAAAAAGGTTCCTGCACACTTTTGGAACGTGGAAGGAAACAAGAGCACCCGGAGAAAACCCATGTGATCAAAGGGAAAAGGAGCAAACCAGACAGACAGTACCCATATTCAGGATAAATTCCATGTCTCTGGCAATTTTAGGCAGCAACTTTATGGCCAATGTACTGCCCCATAGTCTTGAACTGAATTAAAACATACAGTAGCTTTAAAGGGGGACATAGCATCACTTAGATATTTAAGACTGAAAATGGATAGTTTCTATTTTTTTTAGTAACCAAAGTTATCAACGAATAATTTTTTGTGTGTTGGAAAATAAAATATAATGGCACAACAGGTGGACTTGCTGCCTCACACGCCAGAGATCTGCGTTCGATCCTGTCCATGCTTTAATTGTCTGTGTTGAAATTGCATTCTCCCTGCAAACGTGTGGGTTTCCTCCCACATCCCAAAGACTCATTGGCTTTGTAGGTTAACTTGTCTCTAGGTGGGGGAAGGAAGGAGGAGGAAACAGAACAGATTTGGGAGGGAAAGGAGAGCGGGGTAGGGGGGGTGAGAGGGGGATGGGGGAGAGAGATGTGGGGGAGGCGGGGGATGGGGAGGGAGGGAGGAGGAGAGAGGGGAAAGAGTGGGGAGGGAGAGTGGAGGGGGGAAGAGAAGCGGAAGAGTGGGGAGGGAGAGTGGAGGGGGAAGGGGGGAGAGGAGGGTGGAAGAATGGGGAGGGAGGGGTAGGGGGAGTGGTGGAAGAGGGACAGAGGGTAGGGGGAAGGGGGCGGGGGGAGAGGGAAGGGGATGGGGGTAGAGAGTGAAAGGGGGTGGGGGAGAGAGGGATGGGTGGGAGAGGGAGAGGGGTGAGGAGAGGGAAACATAGAAACATAAGATTCTATAAGATCCCCCCTCAATCTTCTAAATGAGTCTATCCAGTCTTTCTTCATATGAAAGTCCTGACATCCCAGGAATCAGTCTGGTTAACCTTCTCTGTACTCCCTCTATGGCAAGAATGTCTTTGGGCATTGGGCATTGTGACAGGGTCTTGGTGAGACCACACCTGGAGTATTGCGTACAGTTTTGGTCTCCAAATCTGAGGAAGGACATTATTGCCATAGAGGGAGTGCAGAGACGGTTCACCAGACTGATTCCTGGGATGTCAGGACTGTCTTATGAAGAAAGACTGGATAGACTTGGTTTATACTCTCTAGAATTTAGAAGATTGAGAGGGGATCTTATAGAAACTTACAAAATTCTTAAGGGGTTGGACAGGCTGGATGCAGGAAGATTGTTCCCGATGTTAGGGAAGTCCAGGACAAGGGGTCACAGCTTAAGGATAAAGGGGAAATCCTTTAAAACCGAGATGAGAAGAACTTTTTTCACGCAGAGAGTGGTGAATCTCTGGAACTCTCTGCCACAGAGGGTAGTTGAGGCCAGTTCATTGGCTATATTTAAGAGGGAGTTAGATGTGGCCCTTGTGGCTAAGGGGATCAGGGGGTATGGAGAGAAGGCAGGTACGGGATACTGAGTTGGATGATCAGCCATGATCATATTGAATGGCGGTGCAGGCTCGAAGGGCCGAATGGCCTACTCCTGCACCTAATTTCTATGTTTCTATGTTTCTATGTGACATCACACGATGGAACGTTCACCAGGGGCTGGTGCAAAGGCATATGTAAATGGATCCATTCCGATTGGACATCTACACGCATTGGGCATTGTGACATCACACGATGGAACGAATCAAAAGGTAGAAAGGCAGCCGGACGGACGGCGGACGACAGCCACTGAGTTTTAAAGATAGACTAGACCAAGTGCAGACCCGTTGGGTCTGTTTCCCCAACGGTGTTTGCAGGGGGGGGGGGGGGGGGGGGGGGAGAAGAGGGGAGGGAGGGGAGAGGAGGAGGGAAACTGATAGATTTGGGAGGGAAAGGAGAGCGGGGTAGGGGGTGAGAGAGGGGGATGGGGAGAGATGTGGGGGAGGGGGGGATGGGGGGAGGGGGGGGGGGGGGGGAAAGGGGTGGGGGGAGAGAGGGGAAATAGTGGGGAGGGAGAGTGGGAGAGGGAGGGGAGGAGAGAAGTGGAAGAGTGGGGAGGGAGGGGTAGGGGGAGTGGTGGCAGAGGAACAGAGGGGTAGGGGGAAGGGGGCGGGGGAGAGGGAAAAGGATGGGGTAGAGAGTGAAGGGGGGTCGGGGAGAGAGGGATGGGTGGGAGAGGGAGAGGGGTGAGGAGAGGGAAACATAGAAACATAAGATTCTATAAGATCCCCCCTCAATCTTCTAAATGAGTCTATCCAGTCTTTCATTATATGAAAGTCCTGACATCCCAGGAATCAGTCTGGTTAAACTTCTCTGTACTCCCTCTATGGCAAGAATGTCTTTAGGCATTGGGCATTGTGACATCACACGATGGAACGTTCACCAGGGGCTGGTGCTGGTGCAAAGGCATATGTAAATGGATCCATTCCGATTGGACATCTGCAAGCATTGGGCATTGTGACATCACACGATGGAACGAATCAAAAGGCAGAAAGGCAGCCGGACGGACAGCTGATAGTTTACATAAACATCCATCACAGTGAATCTCCAACACCTCCTCTCTGTGATGGGATGCAAAGTCCTATCTCTTCCCTTTGTTCTTCTCCCGCGGTCCAGCAGTCCAACTGCAGCGTCAAGGCGAACTGGGGCTCCGATGTTATGCCCCCGGCGGGTGATGGGAAGTTCTGTGGCCGTTTAAGCCGCGCCGGGCGATGTTAGGCCCAGGCTCCGTGTCCTTTAAACCCCCGCGATTCCAGCGGGAGAAGTTGCCGTTGCTGTCTCCCACCCGGGACCAGCAAGCTCCCAATGTTACTGTCCACCGGGCTTGCGGTCGGAGCCTCCGAAGCTCCAAAGTCGGGTCGCAGCCGTGCACCACCACAGCTCTTCCCGCTCCGAAGACGGCCAGCTCCGCAATGTCAGTTCCAGAGGCTCCACGACTGGAGCCCTGAGGTCAGTCCCCGGCCGGGGGCACCTCGATGTTAGGCCCAACAACATCAGAGACCCGACAGGAAAAAAGTCGGGTCCCCGCACAAGGAAGGGATTAAACAGTTTCCCCCACAACCTCCCCCCCCCCTCCCCACATATACACAGCTAAAAAAAAATAATAAAAACTAGCTCAGCCATACATTTAATAAGACAAAAATTTAAAAAAAGACAGACGACTGTAGTCGAGCCGCTGCTGTTCGGCGCCGCCACACAGAATCTTCTAACCAATTGTGCATATATTGCTTTTTAAAAGAGCTTGCCTAGATAACAGGTAGAGCAATGATTTGTGCCTCCGCACGTACTGCACCCAGTGTTATAATGTTACCAGATTTGTTTTTATCCCTGTAAAATTTGAACGCCAAAATCTAGGAATCACATTGTACTCTGTTTAAACGATGAAAATGTCTTGCAGAATCCCCATATCCCTTAGCCGGGTACATAGGTTGGTCTTTGGTACAAGCACAGCAAACTCAGAAATAGTGAGAAACTCCATGGGGGCTATGCGTCAGTGGATAGGGTGGGGATGCGGTAAAAGGAGCCAATGAATCATATTAATTTAATATCAAGGTGTGTGTGTGTGTGTGTGTGAGTGTGAGTGTGAGTGTGAGTGTGAGTGTGAGTGTGAGTGTGTGTGTGTGGGTGTGCGGGAGGGTGGGTGGCGTGTGTGAGGGGGGGGGGGGGGGGGGGGGTGTGTGTGTGTGAGATGGGGGGGTGGTGTGTGTGTGATGCCGCAGGCCAGCCGCCCCCCCCCCCCCCCCCCCCCCCCCCCGCAACCGCGCGTTGAGGGGACAGGACCCAATGGATCCCCCTTGGTCTAGTTTCTAATAAAGCCATGAGTCATGCCATTGAGTCAGGCAGCAAACAAAAACAGATCCTTTAGCCAACTACTGACTGAAAAGGTTCTTCCTCAGATACCATTCTGAACCTCTTATCCCTTACTTTAAAGCAATGTCCTCTAGTTTTAGATGTCTGTTCCAGAGAAAAGTTTCCATTGCAATGTATCTTATCTATCCCCATCTTTGTCCCCCAATCAAGTTCCCTCTGCTCCAATAAAAACAATCCCAGCCTATCTAGTCCCACCACGTAACTGAAAGGCTCAATCCCCGACAATTTCCTGGTTATTTGTCTGCAACATCGCCAGTGCAATTACACTTGCCCTATGTGCGACAACTAAAACTGTACACAATGGCCCTGCTGTGGCCTAAACAATATCTTCTGAAGTTACACCATAACCTTCCTGCTCTCATGAAAAAAGCTCAAAACAATTAAACTAAATTTAAGTAAAAGAGGCCTAATCATTTTTTTTCTGGCAGTAAATCTCTTCCATTCGTTTTAAAGGGACCATCAATGCCTGTGGACATACTAGAGTCCAGAATAAGGTCAATGAATGCACAAATTATGTAAAACCTGTCATTGCTTAGGCACAACATGAGGTAGTGTCCAGTGGTGGGCACTGCCCCTTGAAAGGTGGACAGCATTGAGCAGATTTACCAGAATGAAAGCAGAGATGAATTTTAGCTTTAAGAAGATTTTTTTTTTTTGCAAAGGGGATGGCTGAGCAAAGGTTATGCACAATTTAATAGCTTTCAAAATGATTTGAGATTCTGATAAAGTAAATTAGCAGACACTGTTTCAACTGGCTGAAAGGTCTATGATCAGAAAAGACTTAAAATAAAGATTTAGATTAAAATATTCAAATTACAAGCCACAAGAACCAGAGAGTTAAGATTAGAAATATAATAATTCAAACTTGCGAAAGCAGATTAAACAATAAATATTCTGGAAAATTTGATAAACTCGTTTATAAAGGCAATATTTACAGAACTATGGGTGGGGGGAGGGGTTGGAATGATTGGACAGGGTTATTCAGGCAAAACATACTAAGGAGTCTTTATATTATAATATTCAAGGATAATTTTATAACTATACATCTCTATGTAGTTAGAAACTAATGTAGTTAAATAATATGGTTCTTGTCATAAATATTCCAATGAGTGGAATGGAAGTTTTAAAATTTTGATATGACAAAGTCTTTTTACTTGCCCTAAACATTACTTGAATATTATTCAAGCAGTAAGCTGGAAAAACAACTTGATTTCATATGTGTCTTTATGACCAATAGCATCAAAGTAAAAAACAGCTCAGGCTCAGATGTTTTCAACGGAATTTCCAAAGGATTTCTGAACCAAATTAAAAGCTGCATATACCTGTACCAGCATTTCCTGTAAGTTTCTTAGATCAAAAAGATATTGCATTCTTAGAAATGTTTATATTTTATGCATTATCCATATTAGATTATAAATCCAAAACACTAATAGGAAACGTTACTTAAAATCACTCGAATCTCCAATTTAATTTCCGATTCACTACAGTATTATAAACTCAAATTTGAAAGAAGAAACACAAATCATAGCATACCTATCAAAATTCACATAGAAATCTCAAAATTCTTGACTTAGCTAAACTTGTCATATTTTAAATGGTAGCTCAAGATAATTTTGCTTCAGGTTCATTCCTGTATTTCATTCATTGAATTATTGAATGCATCAGAAATCAAACAAGTCTAAATTAACTGATTCTGGCGTAAACACTCGATGAAGCACCAGCCATGACCTACAAGTGCGGGTATTAAGAGTTGGCTTATTGTTCTTTATACGTATAATACAAATACAAATACAGGTACAATGTATACTCAGGAAGTGGAAGCTATTTAAAAGTGAAATAGTAAGTTCAGGTCTGACATTTTCTTCTGAAGGATAAAGAGGGCTACTCATGGGAACCCTGGATGTCTAATAAACAAAAGGAGTAAGATAGGTTTACAGCATTGAAAGTGGGGCTTCAGGAGTGTCAGGGTTGTCAAAAAAGAAATTGTTAAGGTAAATAGGGCCACAAAATACCACTGACAAATAGGAATAGATCAAATATTAAGGGATTTTACAATAATTTTCACAACAAGGGAGTAACCAGGAAAAGAGCGCGACCCAATAGGAACAAAAAGGTCAATCTGTATGTGGAAAGGAGGACACGAGCGAGGTCTTAAATGGACAATTTTCATAGGTATTCATGAGAGCAAATGGCATTTTAGTTGAAGCATTCAGTTGGGATATTGAAATTCCCAGCATGTTATACAGTTGGTGTTTAGGTGTCTTTGCAAAATAAAGGTGGGTATCTCCAGGGGGGTGGGGGGGTGTGGGGGGGTGGTTGGGGGGGAAGAGGCTAAATAGGGGGGGGGGGGGGGGGGGGGGGAGGGGGGGGGGGGGGGGGGGGGGGGGGGGGGGGCGGGGGGGGGGTGGGGGGGGGGGGGGGGGGGGGGGGGGGGGGGGGGGGGGGGGGGGAGATGAAGAGAGAGATTGCTGGGGCCTGATGGAGATTTTTTAATTTTGCATTGACCACAGATGTAGTGCCAGATGTCTGTAAGACAACAATTGTGGTACCTTCAAGGGCATTAAAAACAGGTAATTATGGGTACTTGAATGGTAATCAATTGTGGGCATATGGGCATGTTATTCCAATGTTGGTGGTAGGGGAATTAACGACAGGCAAGATTAATCTATGTATAGAAAAACAAGGCTAGACCAGTGATGAGTCATTTCACTTTTTTTTTTCAAGAAGCAATAAGAATTTTGACAAGAGAGTTTGGTTGATGCCATTTACATGGACTTCAGTAAGGTCTTTGCCAATTCCCATGAAGAAGGCATGTCTAAAAGGTGAGAGTTCATGGGATTAAAGGTAAATTGGAATCCGAAACTGGCTTGGTAACGGGGATATTGGTGGAGGGTTGTTTTTGAGATTTACAAAAAAATATAGGTGCTGAAATAAGCTCTCTCAGCAGCTGTTCAATTTGGCAGGTTAAGGGTAGATAGAATTCAATCCTGTTAGCTGTGATGTATCACGTTGGGGGGGGGGGTCAAATAAAGGAGGGGAGGGGGGTCAAATAAAGGAATAAAGAAAAGACCTGTACATGAATATTAGAGTCCTAGAGAGTTTTGAGAACCAAAGGGACCTTGGTGAGCAAGTCCGAAGATCCCTGAAGGTGATTGTTAGGTGGTGAAGGCATAGGGGATGATTGTTTTCATTATAGTACTTGCGTATGGATTAGATACAAGGAAACATTAAAGTACTTGCGTTTGGATTAGATACAAGGAAACAGTTACGAGCAAACATGCTACTGGCCAGACTTCAATCTTAGAATTCAATGATTATGAATTTCACCCATTAAAGGTAAAATTCCTATTTTCATATTAACATTAAACCAACCTGTATCAAGTAGAGGACACATAAGGATAGCACATGCTAACTGTATTCATTAAAATTAACCTACTCCCAGATCTCGTTTTATTTAGAGCAGCATGACATGAAATTGCAGACACGCAACTCGGCTGATTGGTGGTTCCCTGAACTCCAACAGTAATCTTCATATAAAATATTAGATACCACCTTAAAACTATTTCAAATTAATGGCGTTTTGATCAGTCAGGAACTGACTTTCTTTTTTTTAAAGCATGATAGAGCACTCAAATGTCATCTTCCAGAGGCACTTGAATGGTAATCAATGGTTGGTCCAAAAAGGGAGAGGTTTTTTTTATGAAATAAGATAAAGTATATGGAAGTAGAGGTTCTAACTAGAATAGTAAGTAGTACTAGTGTTGTTCTTCAAAGAAAGAGAAATGCTGGTAACACCGTGATAGATGCAAAGGCAGAGAAAATGGACATGCAAAAAATTCACAAGTAGATGGTATCAAAAATGTTTCAGCTTGATCACCAGTTCCAGATAGGACATGCACGAGAAGGCTGACAGAAGTTAGGGTGGAGACTGCAGAAGCGCTTGCCATATTCTGTCAATCTTTTCTGGAAGGAATAGATATTATGACAAGCTTATCAAAGAGCAGAGAGGTATTCCAGAAAAAAGCAAGGATGGTTACTTTTTTGATATACATCAATGATTTGATGTTCAGAGTAAAATTTCAAAATGTATAACTACCAAACTTGAAAGAGTGAGCAAGATAAATATGTACTCTGAAAGAACATGGGCCAACAGAATCACCAGCCAAATGAATTAAATTAAATGCAGACAAGAGTGAAGTAATATATTATGTCACAAAGCATAATGACAATATAGATTAAATGACAACATTCTAAAAGGATGTGCAAAAATCTTGACAGCAACATGGATAGGAAAGTTTCAAAAAGATATGGGCTAACTGTGGCCAAATGAGACCAGTTTAGATGTGGTAGTTAGCGTGGGCGAGTTGATCAGAAGGGACTGTTGCTCTATGATACAGTCTATGACTGTGACTCTATGATAGAAGTAGCTAGGTGTATATGTGCATAAATCTTTGCAACGGGCAGGATGCATTGAGACATATGTTAATGAAATGCCCAAAACATAAATAGAGGCTATGTTCCAAAGTAGTGTGGTTATGTTGAATCATCGTTAAGTGTTTTTTTGGCCAATGTGCAGCTTTGCATCCAATTCACATTCTGGGTATGTGGAGGTCTGAGAAAGGATGCAGAAAAAAATGCTCAAATGATTCCTGCAACAAGAGACAACAGCTACATTTGTACAAAAAAAGGCAAGGAAGGCTGGGAAGAGATTGGAACAGTGGTATAGAAGATTACAACCGGTTTAAATGGAGCAGAGAGAATTAGTCAAGTAACTGAAGAATAGACGGAATAATGTCAACTATACAAATGTAATTTAAAGCAAGTTGCTACCAAGTATTTGACTAATCTATATAACCTAAATAGTTATATAATAGCAATGAAATCACAAGAATATCAATACCCTTCAGAGACAATACATTGTTGCAAGAAAGATCACAATAATTTCTCTGGCTAATGAGGCATCCAATTTATTTTATTTTTTTTAAATTAGTGGTTAACAAGTAGATTGACATTAATTGCAGTTTGATTTTTCAAAATGTGTACATTATAAAAATAACTCATGTCTTGAACAACTCAATATTAATTGAATGTCAGGGAAATATTCAAATCATTAATCATGAATAATTGAATTGAAAATGATCAGACCAGTTTGTGCTGGACATGACAGATTGAAAAACAAAATTAAGGCAGATTCTTACACAAATATGGAAGGGGGAGAGATGGGGGTGGGGAGAGAGAAGGAGTGGAGACACGTTTAAGAGGCCAGACAACGTTTAATAAAGTTTAGCGGGCATTTAACCTACCGGTTGGTTTTCCTTCGTTCTGAAAATGCCAATGAGCCAATCGGTCAGTGAAGGAGATTGCCTACGGCTGCCCTTGACTGCCTGAAACTGAATAGCGACCCCACTCCACTGCAATGCGAGTTAAAAAGAACCATGCCGGCCAATTTCTACTCGCGGAAAAATTTTCAACATGCTAAAAAATGTTTCGCAACCTAGCTGAAGCCACGAGTATGCGGGAACTTCCCTCGAGCATGAAGGAGAGTTCCAGTGACCTCAGAGGACCTCCTTGGACCATGTGTCGACCATGCTGCGAGTTTGGGTCGAGTGCAAACTCTTCTAAACTCGCAGATTCGGTCGCCGCAGTGGGACAGGCTCTTTAGCCATACGTGCTCATAAAGAAATGTTGACATTGGCATAAGCAACCTTTAAAATTGTGGTGGGAGGAACAGTTGGCACCTTATGCCAAGAATTGTGGTTTTAAAGCTGACATTTCATGTGCTCTCAGAACTAACTGCACTTGTTGGAAATCAAACATATGGTGCACCTTTACAATAATCCTATTTGTTCCTCAGCATGAACAGCATGCTTATGAAGCGTATAACTTCATTTTCACAGCAGTTTCCTAATCTGGCTTCTGTCTTCCCTAGAAAACCATAACATAATTTATGAAATTCAATAAAAAGGAAAAGGCATTTAATCTAGCTCTGAATTAATACATCTGTCAATCAGATGATTTTTTAAAACAAATACTACTAAGCTTATGATGAACATGTGTTTGAAGTTATGAAAATATTGTGGATGAATAATCAAAAGCTCATGGAATAAGTACTAATGCATGCTTTGCTTTGATGTACAATTTGTTTTAAATTATTTTACCATTCTTTTTGAAAATAGGACAATTTCAATGAATGTTCATTTTGTTCAAAAAAGGTAACCCAGCAACAGACCCTCATCATGTAGTATCGAGATACACCACTGGAACTGAATGTAGAAATGCCCTCATTTACCGCAGCCAATTTGGTCTTTAAATAACAAATTTGTTGTATGTTTTTAAAAGTTGTATAATATGATTGACTGAATTCAACTCAATTAGCAACTCATGAGTAATATATTAAAGCAAAAATCGTGACTGCTTGTACGAGCTAGCTAAAAGGAGTAACAAAATATTTTGTTTTACCATACACATTGGATCTTAGAATGGTTAAGAATGTCATTATATTAATTTTGACATTCATGGGATTGGTAATTCGAACCAGGTAAACGTTATTTCATGCTATCATTTTGATTGTAGATGATTAAAAAGAGAAAACCATTCAAAAAGTTTGCTCCTTATTTGGACTTTTTCTTTTCAGCTGTAAGACTACCTTCAATGCATTTTCTTTGATGGCCTATCCATGGTTGAATGACAGTATACAGTGGGATACAGATCAGCAACAGAAATGGGAGGAGAAATGGCAGATGGAGTTTAATCCGAGCAAGTGTGAGGTGTTGCACTTTGGGAGGTCAAATGCAAGAGTAAACCATTGATGTAAACCACAAACTACAATGGGCTCCAGCATCCCTGGGGCGCACCACTAGTCACAGGCCTCCAGATCAAACAACAGCCATCCACATTTTACCACAAAGCATATTCTGTACAAGTTAGCTAGCTCTCACGAGATCCTATGTAATCTAATCCACCAGAGCAGCTTTCCATGCAGAACATTAGCAAAGGCCTTGCAGAAATCCATATCGACTCTGTCTATATGCCTATACCCTGTCTATACCCTGCCCTCAACCACCTTCCTGGTTACTTAAACAAACTAATTTGCAAGACGCAATTTCCTAAGCACATAACCACATTTACCATCTCTAATCAGCCAGGTAATATGGTAATATAAAAGTAGAGGGAAAAGAAAATATTTAATTTAGAAAAAGAAAGTCCAAGGAAAAATAAAAAACAAATGCCGGAAAAACTCAGCCAATCAAGTAGCATCTGTGGAAAGAAACATTTAATGTTTCAGGTCAGCGGCTATTGCTTAGAATTAGAAGAGTGAAGGGATCAGTTTGGAAAGAAAAACTTGTGGAGGTGGGAGGAACAGAGGAGGGAAGTGAAGGATAGAAAAATAGAGATACAAGGAACTGCAGATATATCAATCGGGCAAAACAAAGCGCTGAAGTAACTAAGCAGGTCAGGCAGCATCGAGTCATACAATGTGGAAACAGGCCCTTCGGCACAACTTGCCCACACCAGCCATCATGTCCCAGTTACACTAGTCCCACCTGCATGCACATAAACTACTGGTACAGAACCAAGCTGGTAGCTTTGTCTTTCAAGAGTCAGCTGTTCTGGCTGGTGGTTGTGCTACCAAGCAATTTCGATATTTGATGGATATTGAAAACATCTACCCAGAGTACATTCTGTGCCTTAACTTCTTTCTCCCAAGTGTTTTTCTACATAGAGGAGCACTGACTCATCACTGGATCTCTTCCAGTACTTTTATTCGTTTTGGGTTTTTGCAAATGAACCAAAGGAATAGAACGACAAGAAAAACTTCTACAGGTGTACGGCTTCTTCCCAGCTGTTAGCAGGCAACCAAATCATCACACCACAACCAGAGAGCACTGCTGAACTACTATCTACCTCTTTGGTGACCCTCAGACTATCCTTGATCAGACTTTGCTGGCTTTACCTTGCACTAAACATTATTCCCTTATCATACACTGTAATGGCTCGATTGTAATCATGTATTGTCTTTCTGCTGACTGGATAGCGCGTAACAAAATGCTTTTCGCACTACCCAAGTACACATGACAATAAACTAAACTCTGGATGGAAAGTGGTTATTAGAAGGCAGTTTCCTTACCCATGTTTCATCTTTTGATTTGTAGGTTTG